>NW_027340124.1:0-26999 GCF_005239225.2 Populus alba | reverse complement strand
TAGAATTTCATAACATTTAAGCTATCAATTAACTATGAGAAACAGAGATCTACTTAAGTTTTGTAATAAAATTATTTGTATAATTGTAAAACTTTTAAACTATCTTTCAAGAAAGAGGATAAGAGATCCTACTTACTTTTCTTAAAAAATTAGTCTTAGAATTTCAAAAACATTTAAGCCATCAATCAACTATCAGAAACAGAGATCCTACTTAGTTTTTGTAATAAAATTATTTTTATACTTTTAAAACATTTAAACTAATCTTTCAAGTATCAGAACAGAGATCCTACTTACTTTTTTTAAAATTATTTTTATAATTTTAAAACATTTGAACTATCTTTCAATTACGAGGAACAGAGATCCTACTTACTTTTCTTAAAAAATTAGTCTTAGAATTTCAAAACATTTAAGCTATCAATCAACTATCAGAAACAGAGATCCTACTTAGTTTTCTAATAAAATTATTTTTTATAATTTTAAAAACATTTAAATTATTTTCAAGTATCAGAAACTGAGATCCTCAGTAACTTTTTTTTAAAAAAATTGTTTTCATAATTTTGAAAACATTTAAACTTCTTTCAACTAACAAAAACAGAGATGCTACTTATTTTTGTAAAACAAATTATTTTTTATAATTTTAAAAACATTTTAAACTATCTTTCAAGTATCAGAACAGAGATCCTACTTACTTTTTTTAAAAAAATTATTTTTATACTTTTAAACATTTAAACTACAATTTCAAGAAAAGAGGATAAGAGATCCTACTTACTTTTCTAAAAATATTAGTCTTTAGAATTTCAAAAACATTTAAGCTATCAATCAACTATCAGAAACAGAGATCCTACTTAGTTTTGTAATAAAATTATTTTTATAATTTTAAAACACGTAAACTATCTTTCAAGTATCAAAACAGAGATCCTACTTACTTTTTTTAAAAATTAGTTTTATACTTTTAAAACATTTAAACTATCTTTCAATAAAGAGGATAAGAGATCCTACTTACTTTTCTAAAAAAATTAGTCTTAGAATTTCAAAACATTTAAGCTATCAATCAACTATGAGAAACAGAGATCCTACTTAGTTTTGTAAACAAATTATTTTTATAAATTGAAAACATCTAAACTATCTTCAAGTATCAGAACAGAGATCCTACTTACTTTTTAAAAAAAAATTATTTCTTATAATTTTTTAAACATTTGAACTACCTTACAACTATCAGAAAACAAAGATCCTACTTCCTTTTCTTAAAAAATATTTTCATAATTTTCAAACATTTAGAATATCATTCAAGTATCAGTAAAAGAGATCCTACTTACTTTTCTTAAAACATTAGTCTTAGAATTTCATAACATTTAAGCTATCAATCAACTATGAGAAACAGAGATCCTACTTAGTTTGTAATAAAATTATTTTTATAAATTTTAAAACATTTAAACTATCTTCAAGTTTCAGAACAAAGATTCCTACTTACTTTTTTAAAAAAACTATTTTTTATAATTTTAAAACAATTTGAATTATCTTTCAAGTACGAGAAACGGAGATCCTACTTAGTTTTGTAAATTAAAATTGTTTTTTGTAATTTTAAAAACATTTTAAACTATCTTTCAAGTATCAGAACCGAGATCCTAACATACTTTTTTTAAAAAAATTATTTTTATAAATTTAAAACATTTAAACTATCTTTCAAGTATCGGAACATAGATTCCTACTTAGTTTTTTTTAAAACATTATTTTTATAATTTTAAAACTTTTTAAACTATCTTTCAAGTACGAGGAACAGAGATCATACTTATGTTTCTTAAAAAATTAGTCTTAGAATTTTCCAAAACCATTTAAGCTATCAATCAACTATCAGAAACAGAGATCCTACTTAGTTTTCTAAAAAAATTATTTTTATAATTTTAAAACATTTAAAACCTATGTTTCAAGAAAGAGGATAAGAGATCCTACTTTCTTTTCTAAAAAAATTAGTCTTAGAATTTCAAAACATTTAAGCTATCAATCACGATTAGAAACAGAGATCCTACTTAGTTTTGTAATGAAATTATTTTTATAATTTTAAAACATTTTAAACTATCTTTCAAGTATCAAGAATAGAGATCCTACCTTACTTTTTTAAAAAAATTATTTTCATAATTTTAAAACATTTAAATTATCTTTCAAGTACGAGGAATAGAGATCCTACTTATATTTCATAAAAAATTAGTTTTACAATTTCAAAACATTTAAGGTATCAATCAACTATGAGAACACAGAGATCGTACTTAGTTTTGTAATAAAATTATTTTATAATTTTAAAACATTTAAACTATCTTTGAAGTATTAGAACATAGATCCTACTTACTTTTAAAAAAATTATTTTTATAATTTTTTATAATTTTAAAATTATCTTTCAAGTACGAGGAACAGAGATCCTACTTATAATTTTGTTAAAAAATTAGTCTTAGAATTTCAAAAAACATTTAATCTATCAATCAACTATCAGAAAAAAGATCCTACTTAGTTTCTAATAAAATTATTTTAATAATTTTAAAACATTTAAACTAACTTTCAAGAAAGAGGATCAGAAGAGATCCTACTTACTTTTCTAAAAAAATTTAGTCTTAGAAATTTCAAAAACATTTTAAAGCTGTCAATAAATCTATATCGGAAAGAAACATAGTCCTACTTAGTTTTGTAATAAAAATTATTTTTATAATTTAAAACACATTTAAACTATCTTTCAAGTAATCAGAACATAGATCCTACTTAGTTTTTTAAAATAATTAGTCTTATAATTTCAAAACATTTAAGTTATCAATCAACTATCAGAAATAGGGATCCCTAAGTAGTTTTCTAATAAAATTAGTTTTATAATTTTGAAAAACATTTAAACTATCTTTCAAGAAAGAGGATAAGAGATCCTACTTACTTTTCTAAAAAAATTAGTCTTAGAATTTCAAAACATTTAAGCTATGAATCAACTATCAGAAATAGGGATCCTATGTAGTTTTCTAATAAAATTAGTTTTATAATTTTAAAACATTTAAACTATTCTTTCAAGTATCAGAACAGAGGTCCTACTTACATTTCTAAAAAAATTAGTCTTAGAATTTCAAAACATTTAAGCTATCAATCAACTATCAGAAACAGAGATCCTACTTAGTTTTGTAATAAAATTATTTTTATAATTTTAAAAACATTTAAACTATCTTTCAAGTATCAAAACAGAGATCCTACTTACTTTTTTAAAAAAAATTATTTTTATACTTTTAAAACTATTTAAAACTATCTTTCAAAGAAAGAGGATAAGAGATCCTACTATACTTTTCTAAAAAAATTAGTCTTAGAATTTCAAAACATTTAAGCTGTCAATCAACTATCAGAAACAAAGATCCAACTTAGTTTGTAATGAAATTATTTTTATAATTTTAAAATATTTAAACTATCTTTCAAGTATCAGAACAGAGATCCTACTTACTGTTTTTTAAAAATATTTTTCTAATTTAAAACATTTAAACTATCTTTCAAGTACGAGAACAGAGATCCTACTTAGATCCTACTTAGTTTTTTTAAAAACATGTATTTTTTATAATTTTAAAACACTTATAACTATCGTTTCAAGTATCAAAACAGAGATCCTACTTACTTTTTTGGCAAAAAATTATTTTATAACTTTTAAAACATTTAAACTATCTTTCCATGTAGAAAGAGGATAAGAGATCCTACTTACTTTTCTAAAAAATTAGTCTTAGATATTTCAAAACCATTTAGCTATCAATCAACTATGAGAAACAGAGATCCTACTTAGTTTTGTAAAACAATTATTTTTATAAATTGAAAACATCTAAACTAATTTTCAAGTATCAGAACAGAGATCCTACTTACTTTTTTAAAAAAATTATTTCTATAATTTTTAAACATTTGAACTACCTTACAACTATCAGAAACAAAGATCCTACTTTCCTGATTAGTACTTAAAGTGCCATGTTTATCAAGGTTTTATATCATCATTTTGCACTTGAAGTATCAATAACTCCTTAACTAAAGCATGTTTTATAATAACAAGTTGATATTATAAGATACCTTAATTTTATGGTAAATGCTCATTTTAAATGCAGGACTATCACATAAATAAAAGGATTGATTGATGAGTTTAGGTTATTGCATTGTTAGTTAAAGGAGATGGCCAGAACCAACTATATCATTGTTAGAAATGAGATGTCGGTGCAGTCCAAACCGGAACATTGCTCGATAATTGGATCATAATCTGGAGCCTCTACCTATGTCCGACTTATTGATAGGTGCCACTTTTAGTAGGTAATTGGCGAGAGCAAATGAGTAAGACAACCAAGTGCCCAACTTTCATGAGGAGCCCCAAAGGATAGGCTATGGAAAAGGTCCGTAGGGTTCGGAAGTGACCCAGTCACATCACAAGGATTTAAGCCAGCAAAAGAGCCTACAGAGTCAGTGGAAGGACTGATTTGAGGTCGGTTTTGAAGTCCAAAACCGAAGAAGAAGCTGTCCTGCAGCCCAAACACTATTTAGTGTTCAAGCCATATCTTGAGTTCTAGAAGTCCAAATGGAACCTCATCTTTTTTTTGTTGGAAAGCTGAGACAATTTCCTAGAACATTCTTGAGGATTCTGGGCAAATTATGATGTTAGCAATGGACGTCTTGATCAGAACAAGAAGATAAGGATTTGTTATCTAGTCAAGATGTGGCCACCCACTCATCAATTAGTCAACAAATCAATAGTTCCAAATTTTAAGGGCTTATAAAAGGAGGCACTTACCATGTATTGAGGCATCTTGGTTTCCAGATCAAAGATCATGCTCGTTTTGCTTTCTCTCTTTTGTATTGCTTATGTTTTGCTTTCATTAATATCAAGTTTATGCACTTAATTTCCTTTCCTTTACTTAGTTAACTTCTTTCTCATTTATGTTCTTACCTTGTTCATTTATGATCTTTCTTTCTTTCATTATGTTTAGCTAATTAATTATGTCAAGGTGAAAAGGGTAACACTATATGGTGTAAGAATACAGTATAATATAAACTTAACATGGACCTTAACGTTGGTTACTACATGTTTTATATTTGTTATCTTGTTTCACTTTAATACTTTGCTTGTTAAATGGTTAATCTAGATTTATGTTGTATAACACTTGGTACCAACAAATACTTGGTACTTTCATAGCCCATACTGTATGGTATAACCCGACACCTGAAGCTATGAAAGGGACTTGATTGTTGTTAACATAAGTTATAAATCATGAATGCCTGCCAACATTTACAAGTATTAGCTTTATTGCGAATAAGATAACTAATGTAAATCAATGTTAACAATTTATATCTGATTGGAACCTCCATTTATGTGTGGTTTCCAAGTTGGTAATTAAGAGTATTTATATTATACTTGTTTGAAGTACCATTAGATGTGATCCTCTAACCTTGACATTTGTTTTGAATTAATCATTGTTTAATCCCTTACGTTAGATGCTTTTATCTCAAAGTTTCTCATTAAATTTCGTTTATCTTCTGTTATTATTAATTATTATCATTGTTGATTGTTATTATTATTTTAACATTCCTGTTATGATTCTCGAATTTAATTATGCGTATATCTTTGTATCTTTATCTAAATAAAGTCAGAATAATATATCCTGGAACAACCCTTGCTGACCCGATCCTGTTTAGACAACGAAATTCTCAGGGTATAACAACGCCGGTGCACGCTACATGAGTATGATATTAGTTGGTTGTTGTTGTTGTTTGGATTCCGTGTTGTTTGTTGTCTTGGTGATTATTTAAAATAATTTATAACAATTAACTCTCTCTCTGTAGTTCGATGCTTCCCCCGGTCTTGCCGGGGTTATTTATTTACTTCGAAACTCCTGCACTGGGGGAAGCAAGACAATCAAGCTTTTTGGTCGTGTCAAGTTTTTGGCGCCGTTGCCGGGGAGGTAAATTCTTGTATAAATTATAATATTTATTTCATTTTCGTGCTTTTCACTTTTCATTTTTATTTAACTTTTGTTTCTTTTGTTTTCTGTTTGTTCTTTTTCTTCTCTTCTCCTCTTCTTCTCCTTTTTATTCTCTTTCTTACACGTGCATGAGAGTTTTGGTCACGTACATTAAAGTGGTCGTCGACTTTGTAGGGTATCGTTTCATCATTTTTTCAGAAAATATGGCGAAGAAGATAATCAATCGCTTCATAATGAGAATAATGAGAATAACACGTATGAGAACACTTAGAGACGCCACATGAATCCTACGCACAAGGAACTAGTGCACCCTCATGCATAGTTTTTCCCTCCTGATGCACTCGTCCAATTTAATTTTAAAGCAAGCCATTTTTCAACTTGACCTTACCATCTTTTCTGGCTTAAGAAGCCTGTAGAAAATCCATACTTTGCATTTAAGGGAATTTGGGAGGAAGGTCTGTAAATACCTATATAATGACTCAAAATGTAGCATGTAACACCATTTCGTTAAGGGGCTTTTTCCTTTTTCATTAAAAAGATAAAGCTAAAACATGGCTTACAGTTAAAATTTTGAGAGACCAGGGGATTCCATTCGGGTGCTCTGGGAATCGAAATTGCAACGGAACAATTTTTTAAAGAAAGTTGTTTTTCCATCGTCACAGAAAACACCAAAGCGCTCTTTTCAAAAGACAAATCATCACTTTTCACTCAAAACCTTAAAAATTGAGAAACATTTTACCAATGTTGAAGGATAGGTAATCGAGATTTACTTAATACTTGCCCACATTCGAATGGTTTTTGAAACATGGAGATTGGTTTCACAATTTTTATAGAGGGTTTTTAACACCTAAGAGATAGGCAAAATGGTTGAATTGATGTGCAAATGGGAACTTTGAAGATAAAAAGACCCTAATGAAGCAATGGAGTACCTAGACTTGCTAGCTGAAAAATTGCTCAAAATTGGGATCCCACAGGATACTTTTATGAGGCACCAGTAAAACTCAACCTCATAACATCTAGTGGGGGGTATGCACAAACCTTAGGGAAGATCATGACTCCAAAGCCAAGTTTTGCATCTTTAGCTAGAAAAGTCGAGGGCACTAGAATTAAAAGAGTGGTCAATTAAAATCTGTTCAAAGACATTTGTGTGTCAAATCTGTGAAACAAATGAGCAGTTGCAACCAATGAATTGTCCACTTTGCCTTGGGGCCCTTCTTATTTAAAGGGAATGCCCTCCATGAACAAGCCCCATGCTTTAAACAGGTTTCCCAAAGACCCAACCATAACCCATACTCCCCTCAAACGTATAACCCTGGTCTGGAGAAATCACCCAAATTTTTAGTTGGGAAGAGTGATAGCAACAATGCACAAACTTCACATCCACCGTTTCAAGCACACCATCAATTTTCAAAGGATTGCATCAGAATGGATATTGCTACCTCCTTATGGCCTCCACCTCCTAGAAGAAATTTTGAGGAAACATTGCATGCATTCAATTGAAAAGCAGGAGACATCAACACTCAACTCCGCTCTAAGCAGAACGATTTTAAGATGCTCTTGGCAAAATTAAACATTTGCTCTCAGTTTCGCAGAGAAGGTAAAGTTTCCTTCTCACCACAAAGCAAAATATCCAAAGGGGCAATACAATGCAAATAGCAAGTAGTTCTGGAAGCCGAAAACACATTGGACTCAAAAGTCAATCAAGTCATCACTCTTCGTAGTGGGTAAGGTTTATTGAAAAACCTATTCTTGAACCTTGTGAGAAAGATGATGAGTCTATCTGCTGAGGGGTAGGAAGGGAGTTTGACTGAAACGTTGCAAGAAAAGAGCGATTTCCAGCGCCGCCATGGCACTTCCATTTCCCTTTCATGCCCATGACTCAAACAAAGGAAAGTTAAGTCACAACTCTGGAAATCTTTGAAATTTTCAAAACAGGTAAGGATCAATATACCTTTGTTGGATGCTATTAAACAGGTTCCTTCCTATGCCTAATTTTTGAAGATTTGTGCACCCTGGGTGAAGAGAAAACTGGGAATTGAAAAGGAAAGCCTTTTTAGCCGAACAAGTAAGTGCCATCCTTTCAGAACGAATTAATGCTTTTGAAAATACTAATAAGACCCCTTGGTTGCCGTTCCGTACAAGTTCTTAGCTTGTATTGGAGAAACATAAAATTTGAAAGAAGCCCTTACTCTGGAATCTGGTGGAGCTAGTGTGAATTTACTTCCATATTCAGGCTTTTTCAAGTCTCAATCTAGGTGGAGTTAAAAACTAACTTCTTAGTACTTCTTTTACAAAAAACATAAAAATCAAAAAAAATATAAAAATAAAAAAATAAAAAATAAAAAAAAAAACCACACTAAAAAAAAAAAAAAACAAATTACTAAACTTAAAATAAAATTAAATAATAATTAAAATTATAATATATTAGTAAAATTAATATATGACTGCCGAGATATCTAAAAAGTGCCTAGCAGGAATAATTGAAGATGTGTTAGGACAAATGTCGATAAAATTCATTATCCTGTGATTTGTTTGTCTTGACACGCAAACCTGGTTGAAGCATGGTATTCAATTCCTGCCATTAGGACGTCCACCCACTCTAACATATGAAATATCCAAAAACAGAAAATACATAATGAGTAATGAAAGGCAACGTTGCCAAGCAGCCTGAGATGCATTAATTGATTACAAGAAGTAGATCATAGTAAAAGCGAACAAGCTTAACACATTAAAAAAGAAAAGGAATATGCAAAATTATTCTCAAAAACATGCGTGTATAAAAACACAAAAACCACAATAATCCAACTAAGAAATCAACACACAATCGAGATACTCCTGAAGAACACCCCCAATGCCGGTTTGCTAAAAATATTTTTCCAATTTTCTTGCAGATAGGAGATTTGCCAGCTCAGGAGTACTAAGACAAAGGAAAGTTTTTGAACGAAGTGAAGAACTTTTACTTAGATGACCCCTTACTTATTCCAAAAATTGTCCTGATTCAAATATTCAAAAATGCATTCCCGACAAGAGTAAGTAATGTGTGCATTAAAATTGTCATTCTTGAAGCATGTGGGAGTCAATTCTCATCAAAGATGAGTACGACTGCCAAGAAGATCTTACAAAATGGATCCGTTGTATTGCCCGAGCTCCATGTTCAACGGGACACACATGCCATCTTGTCTCGTGCCACAGAACTGGTGTGGTCGCGGACGCGCAGAGGCACTGGTCTGTCAAAAAGGACGCCTTATTTACCTTGTCAAAAAAGTTTTTAAACTTTTATTAATTCTTCAACTCATTATTTCTGAAAAACTAAAGATCAAGTTGGACGGTCCATTTTATTTTGAAACATGTGTATCCTTATGGGCCCTTGATATTGAGAATCCAAAGAATGACATGTTTTGAAGGTTAGAACCTGAACATCGTTTAAAAGGCTTACTTCTCTGATGAGTTTCCTAGTGAAGAAGTGAATCCATTGGTTTTGAATGAATCTTACTTTGATAAAGGTTGATTATTTTTTGTTTTTCTCACATTTTTTTTTTTGTGCTTTTTAGTGTGACTTTTTGTTTTGCTTCTCTCACCCCGGTCAAATGCGTGGATAACGGTACTCCGTGTGACTCTTAAGTCGGTTCCTTTCAGTTTCCCAAATAACTTGATAATGTCGTTATACATTGTACAATCTCTCTGCTCTTTCATCCTTCTCTTGAATATTGTTCCCTAGATTTCTCTTTCGAGAAAAATGCCGACACCATCTCCTTGAAGAAGTTGGCAAAAGTTTTATTTCTTCCCGCTCGTGCTTTTCCAAAGCGATTACAAAATTTTACCGTGCTAGTGTGCAGATGAAGGTTGTTAATGAATCATGGAATTCCTGAGGATCAATTTTCGCCTGGCTATTTGAAGCAAAGGTCGAATTATCAGGTGAAGTCCTCCAATTCTTTCAAGTGTTCCCACCACATGCCTGGAACAGGTAAAGCACTTTTGCCAAAAGAAAAACATCGTCAAAACGACATTGAAAAGTCTTGTCACAGATGTGCCAGATGGACTTATTAATGCGACATCGTTCTTTAGTAATGGTATCTGTAAACCGTGAAGATAAGATACAATTCATTAAGGGATGGGCCTGAGAAGGGGTGTTAGAATAATCTTTTGTTGACCCTGAGACGCACCAGTGGAGATGGTGGCATTCGTGTAATTTCATGATTTATGGCCAAGCAATTCCATAAAGAAACATGATCGCAACTTAGTCTTTGGGAATCTGACAAAAAAGACCCTGTTTGCCAGTATTTTAAGAAAATTGGCATGGGGAAGGCCGGTATCCCGATCCCACTAGGGGGGCCGTTTTAAGCCGTTCTTGACGTAAAAACCAAGGGAAGATGTGAGCCACAATCACAACTACCTGTAATACATTGCTTTGTCAAGATCATTAAACCGTAAAATAGCTCCTTAGATTAGACTTGAGCCTTTCCACTTGTGTTGAGATCATACGTAACTCTCGCTGTGAGTACGTGTGTTTGTGTATCTTTTTAATATTTGAAGCAATGGTTATTCATATTTGGTTTTACGTTACGTTAGACTATATGGAGTTGGTATTAAGTGGTCAGGTCTTAATCATTGTTCGCTAAATGTTTCAAGTGATAGTCTTCTATACTCTACTTCTACCTTCGAACATTGAGGAACAATGTCTCGTTTTGGTTGGGGGGAGAGGGTAGTAGTTTAAAAAAAAAAAATACTAACTTGCTAACTGTTTCTCTATTATTAAAACCCATTTGACAAATTGTTATTAGAGATGCAGAGTATTGGAATCAATTTTAGTTGAACTCAGAGACGCATCTTAGTAAGTTCATTTACCAAGCTCTGATCATATACTTCTTGAAATATTCAGGTTTACAAAACTCTCACATTGTTATCACTTGATTCTGCTCATATACTCATTTAACAAGTTATTAATTAAACCTTCATTTTCACACACACAACTTAACATATGATTGTGGGTTGCACATTGGATTATTACAGAATTATGCTTCTTTTGTGAAGGTAACAAACTAAGGGTAAAGGATAGTTTATAATTTGCAAAAAAAAAAAAAAGAAAAAAAATAAAAAAGAAAAAAAAGAAGAAGATAGTATCTGATGATAATAAAAACGTCTGGATAAGTTTGGTTCGTAGTCCTCCATTAACCTAAGCACATTAAGCCGAAGGGGTGTTTTAACACCTAATACCCTAAAGTCAACTGACTGGAGTTATTGGCCCAAAGCTTGTTACATGGTTAAGGAGAAAAGCTTAAGGAATCGCAAACATTGCACTATATCTACGTGTATTAGTATCTGCAACCCGAGTTGTTAAGCTCGTAGGGGTGTCCTCAACACCTAATGCCCTAAGACACCAACTGGTCTGGGATCATTAGCCTAAAACTCGTTACATGGGTTAAAGATACATTATGTTATAAGTTGTATGTGTATATAAATAAAATTAAAAAAAAAAAAAGAAAAAAAAAAAAAAAGAGTAATAATAATAATAATCCCCAACCCAAAAGGAAGTTCACCTTAAACATTTGAACATAATATTGTTTTCTTCCAACAAAGCCCCATCATCTATAGTTTCATATATTGAGCACGGTAAAAAAGAAGGTTTATTAATATCTCGAGTGTTTACGAAGTATGAAGCAGGAATATAAATTTAATGAGAGTTTGTTTTATCTGGATAGATTAATGGAAGTTGAATGATGAATGGCCTTGCTTTGTGGAACTTGCAAATTGTTTCTCTATTTTAACGCTTTAGATTACTAGGGACTAGTAATAAGCTGGTTGGGGGTGTGATTAGTACTTAAAAGTGCATGTTTATCAAGGTTTTATATCATCATTTTGCACTTGAAGTATCAATAACTCCTTAACTAAAGCATGTTTTATAATAACAAGTTTGATATTATAAGATACCTTAATTTATGGTAAATGCTCATTTTAAATGCAGGACTATCACATAAATAAAAGGATTGATTGATGAGTTTAAGCATTGAAAGTTAAAGGACAAAAGAGATGGCCAAACTTAGAAAAAGAGATGTCGGTGCAGGTCCAAACCGAAACATTGCTCGTAATTTGGATTCATATCTGGGAGCTCTAGATTTCGGATTTAGGTCCAACTTTATATGGATGGAAAGGTAAGACAAAAGCCTACAACTTTCATGAGGAGCCCAAGATTTGAAAAGGTCGTTTTGAAGTCCAAATTGGAAGGAACAACGAAGAAGTCCGAAGCTGTCCTGCAGGCCCAACACTATTTAGTGTTCAGCCCATATCTTGAGTTCTAGAAGTCCAAATGACCTCATCTTTTTTTTGTTGGAAAGCTGAGACAATTTCCTAGAACATTCTTGAGGATTCTGCGGCCAAATTATGATGTTAGCAATGACGTCTTGATCAGACAAGAAGATAAGGATTGTTATCTAGTCAAGATGTGGCCACCCACTCATCAATTAGTCAACAAATCAATAGTTCCAAATTTTGGCCTATAAAAGGAGGCACTTACCATGTATTGAGGCATCTTGGTTTCCAGATCAAGATCATGCTCTTGCATTTCTCTCTTTGTATTGCTTATGTTTTGCTTTCATTAATTATCAAGTTTATGCCACTTAATTTCCTTTCCTTTACTTAGTTAACTTCTTCTCATTTATGTTTCTTACCTTGTTTCATTTATGTTTTCTTTCTTTCATTATGTTTAGCTAAGTTAATTATGTCAAGGTGAAAAGGGTACACTAATGGTGTAAGAATAAGTATAATATAAACTTAACATGGACCTTAACGTTGGTTTACTAACATGTTTATATTTGTTATCTTGTTCACTTTTAATACTTTGCTTTGTTAAATGGTTAATCTAAGATTTATGTTGTATAACACTTTGGTACAACAAATACTTGGTACTTTCATAGCCCATAGTTGTATGGTATAACCGACACCTGAGCTATGAAAGGGACTTGATTTGTTGTTTAACATAAGTTATAATCATGAATTGCCTGCCAACATTTACAAGTATTAGCTTTATTCGAATAAGATAACTAATGTAATCATGTTAACAATTTATAATCTGATTGGAACCTCCTTTATGTGTGGTTTCCAATTGAGTAATAAGAGTTTATATTTATACTTGTTTGGAAGTACCATTAGTGGATCCTCTAACCTTGACAATTTGTTTTTATCATTGTTTAATCCTTACGTTAATCTTTTTATCTCAAAGTTTCTCATTAATTTCTTCATCTTCTGTTATTATTATTATTATCATTGTTATTGTTTATTATTATTTTAACATTCTTTTATATTATATAATATATATCTTTGATCTTTTCATAAGTCAGTATATAGGCTGGAAACCTGTGACCCGATCTTTAGATCATTCTCAAGGTATAACAACGCCACGTACTGGAGTATTATTGTTGTTGTTGTTGTTGTTGTTGTGTTTGTTGTCTTGTTATTTATAATTTATACAATTAACCTCTCTGTAGTTCGACCCCGGTCTTGCCGGGTTATTTATTACTTCGACACTTCCTGCACTTGGGAAGAGACATCAAGCTTTTGGTCGTTGTCACTTCCTTTTCTTAAAAAAATATTTTCATAATTTTCAAAACATTTAGAATATCATTCAAGTATCAGTAAAAGAGATCCTACTTACTTTTCTTAAAACATTAGTCTTAGAATTTCATAACATTTAAGCTATCAATCAACTATGAGAAACAGAGATCCTACTTAGTTTGTAATAAAATTATTTTTATAGTTTTAAAACATTTAAACTATCTTTCAAATATCAGAATAGAGATCCTACTTACTTTTTTTAAAAAATTATTTTTATAATTTTAAAACATTTAAGCTATCAATCAACTATCAGAAACAGAGATACTACTTAGTTTTTCTAAAAAATTATTTTTATAATTTTAAAACATTTTAAACTATCTTTCAAGAAAGAGGATAAGAGATCCTACTTACTTTTCTAAAAAAATTAGTCTTAGAATTTTCAAAACATTTAAGGTATCAATCAACTATGAGAAACAAAGATCCTACTTAGTTTTGTAATAAAATTATTTTATAATTTTAAAACGTTTAACATATCTTTCAAGTATCAAAACAGAGATCCTACTTACTGTTTTTAAAAAAATTATTTTTATTAATTTTAAAACATTTGAACTATCTTTCAAGTACGAGGAACAGAGATCCCACTTACTTTTCTTAAAAAAATTAGTCTTAGAATTACAAACATTTAAGCTATCAATCAACTATCAGAAACAGAGATACTACTTTAGTTTCTAAAAAAATTATTTTTTATAATTTTTAAAACATTTTAAACTATCTTTCAAGAAAGAGGATAAGAGATCCTACTACTTTTTCTAAAAAAATTAGTCTTAGAATTTCAAAAACATTTAAGCTATCAATCAACTATCAGAAACAGAGATCCTACTTAGTTTTCTAATCAAATTATTTTTATAATTTTAAAACATTTAAGCTATCAATCAACGATCAGAAACAGAGATCCTACTTAGTTTTCTAAAAAAATTATTTTTATAATTTTAAAACATTTAAACTATCTTTCAAGAAAGAGGATAAGAGATCCTACTTTCTTTTCTAAAAAAATTAGTCTTAGAATTTCAAAACATTTAAGCTGTCAATCAACTATAAGAAACATAGATCCTACTTAGTTTTGTAATAAAAATTATTTTATATAATTTTAAAACATTTAAACTATCTTTCAAGTAAGAATAGAGATCCTACTTACTTTTTCTTAAAAAAAATTAGTCTTAGAATTTCATAACATTTTAAGCTATCAATCAACTATGAGAAACAGAGATCCTACTTAGTTTTGGTAATAAAATTATTTGTATAATTTGTAAAACTTTTAAAACTATCTTTCAAGAAAGAGGATAAGAGATCCTACTTACTTTTCTTAAAAAATTAGTCTTAGAATTTCAAAACATTTAAGCCATCAATCAACTATCAGAAACAGAGATCCTACTTAGTTTTGTAATAAATTATTTTTATACTTTTTAAAACATTTAAACTATCTTTCAAGTATCAGAACAGAGATCCTACTTACTTTTTTTAAAAAAATTATTTTTATAATTTTAAAACATTTTGAACTATCTTTCAATTACGAGGAATAGAGATCCGACTTACTTTTCTTAAAAAAATTAGTCTTAGAATTTCAAAACATTTAAGCTATCAATCAACTATCAGAAACAGAGATCCTACTTAGTTTTCTAATAAAATTATTTTTATAATTTTAAAACATTTAAACTATTTTTCAAGTATCAGAAACTGAGATCCTAGTAACTTTTTTTAAAAAAATTGTTTTCATAATTTGAAAACATTTAAACTTCTTTCAACTAACAAAAACAGAGATGCTACTTATTTTTGTAAACAAATTATTTTTATAATTTTAAAACATTTAAACTATCTTTCAAGTATCAGAACAGAGATCCTACTTACTTTTTAAAAAAAATTATTTTTATACTTTTAAAACATTTAAAACTACCTTTCAAGAAAGAGGATAAGAGATCCTACATACTTTTTCTAAAAATATTAGTCTTAGAATTTTCAAAACATTTAAGCTATCAATCAACTATCAGAAACAAAGATCCTACTTAGTTTTGTAATATAATTATTTTTATAATTTTAAAACACTTAAAACTATTTTTTCAAGTATCAAAACAGAGATCCTACTTACTTTTTTAAAAAAATTAGTTTTATACTTTTAAAACATTTAAACTATCTTTCAAGAAAGAGGATAAGAGATCCTACTTACTTTTCTAAAAAAATTAGTCTTAGAATTTCAAAACATTTAAGCTATCAATCAACTATGAGAAACAGAGATCCTACTTAGTTTTGTAAACAAATTATTTTTATAAATTGAAAACATCTAAACTATCTTTCAAGTATCAGAACAGAGATCCTACTTACTTTTTTTAAAAAATTATTTCTATAATTTTTAAACATTTGAACTACCTTACAACTATCAGAAACAAAGATCCTACTTCCTTTTCTTAAAAAAATATTTTCATAATTTTCAAACATTTAAAATATCATTCAAGTATCAGTAAAAGAGATCCTACTTACTTTTCTTAAAACATTAGTCTTAGAATTTCATAACATTTAAGCTATCAATCAACTATGAGAAACAGAGATCCTACTTAGTTTGTAATAAAATTATTTTTATAATTTTAAAACATTTAACTATCTTTCAAGTATCAGAACAAAGAGATCCTACTTACTTTTTTAAAAAAACTATTTTATAATTTTAAAACATTTGAACTATCTTTCAAGTACGAGAAAAACGGAGATCCTACTTAGTTTTGTAATAAAAATTGTTTTTGTAATTTTAAAAAACATTTAAACTATCTTTCAAGTATCAGAACCGAGATCCTACTTACTTTTTTTAAAAAAATTTTTTTATAAAATTTGAAACATTTAAACTATCTTTCAAGTATCGGAACATAGATCCTACTTAGTTTTTTAAAACATTATTTTTATAATTTTTAAAACTTTTAAAACTATCTTTCAAGTACGAGGAAAGAGATCATACTTATGTTTCTTAAAAATTAGTCTTAGAATTTCAAAACATTTAAGCTATCAATCAACTATCAGAAACAGAGATCCTACTTAGTTTTCTAAAAAAATTATTTTTATAATTTTAAAACATTTAAACTATGTTTCAAGAAAGAGGATAAGAGATCCTACTTTCTTTTCTAAAAAAATTAGTCTTAGAATTTCAAAACATTTAAGCTATCAATCAACTATTAGAAACAGAGATCCTACTTAGTTTTGTAATGAAATTATTTTTATAATTTTAAAACATTTAAACTATCTTTCAAGTATCAGAATAGAGATCCTACTTACTTTTTTAAAAAAATTATTTTTCATAATTTTTAAAACATTTAAATTATCTTTCAAGTACGAGGAACAGAGATCCTACTTATATTTCATAAAAAATTAGTTTTACAATTTCAAAACATTTAAGGTATCAATCAACTATGAGAAACAGAGATCCTACTTAGTTTTGTAATAAAATTATTTTTATAATTTTAAAACATTTAAACTATCTTTCAAGTATTAGAACATAGATCCTACTTACTTTTTTTAAAAAAATTATTTTTATAATTTTAAAAATTTTAAACTATCTTTCAAGTACGAGGAACAGAGATCCTACTTATATTTGTTAAAAAATTAGTCTTAGAATTTCAAAACATTTAATCTATCAATCAACTATCAGAAACAAAGATCCTACTTAGTTTTGTAATAAAATTATTTTTATAATTTTAAAACGTTTAACATATCTTTCAAGTATCAAAACAGAGATCCTACTTACTGTTTTTAAAAAATTATTTTTATAATTTTAAAACATTTTAAACTATCTTTCAAGTACGAGGAACAGAGATCCCACTTACTTTTCTTAAAAAATTAGTCTTAGAATTTCAAAACATTTAAGCTATCAATCAACTATCAGAAGCGGAGATCCTACTTAGTTTTCTAAAAAAATTATTTTTATAATTTTAAAAACATTTAAACTATCTTTCAAGAAAGAGGATAAGAGATCCTACGTACTTTTTCTAAAAAAATTAGTCTTAGAATTTCAAAACATTTAAGCTATCAATCAACTATCAGAAACAGAGATCCTACTAGTTTTTCTAATCAAATTATTTTTATAATTTTAAAACATTTAAGCTATCAATCAACGATCAGAAACAGAGATCCTACTTAGTTTTTCTAAAAAAAATTATTTTTATAATTTTAAAACATTTAAACTATCTTTCAAGAAAGAGGATAAGAGATCCTACTTTCTTTTCTAAAAAAATTAGTCTTAGAATTTCAAAACATTTAAGCTGTCAATCAACTATAAGAAACAAAGATCCTACTTAGTTTTGTAATAAAATTATTTATATAATTTTTTAAAACATTTAAACTATCTTTCAAGTATCAGAATAGAGATCTAACTTACTTTTCTTTAAAAAATTAGTCTTAGAATTTCATAACATTTAAAGCTATCAATCAACTATGAGAAACAGAGATCCTACTTAGTTTGTAATAAAATTATTTTATAATTTTAAAAACTTTAAACTATCTTTCAAGAAAGAGGATAAGAGATCCTACTTACTTTTCTAAAAAAATTAGTCTTAGAATTTCAAAAACATTTAAGCCATCAATCAACTATCAGAAACAGAGATCCTACTTAGTTTTGTAATAAAATTATTTTTATACTTTTTAAAACATTTAAACTATCTTTCAAGTATCAGAACAGAGATCCTACTTACTTTTTTTTAAAAAAAATATTTTATAATTTTTAAACATTTGAACTATCTTTCAATTACGAGGAATAGAGATCCGACTTACTTTTCTTAAAAATTAGTCTTAGAATTTCAAAACATTTAAGCTATCAATCAACTATCAGAAACAGAGATCCTACTTAGTTTTCTAATAAAATTATTTTTATAATTTAAAACATTTAAATTATTTTTCAAGTATCAGAAACTGAGATCTAGTAACTTTTTTTTAAAAAAATTGTTTTCATAATTTGAAAACATTTAAACTTCTTTCAACTAACAAAAACAGAGATGCTACTTATTTTTGTAAACAAATTATTTTTATAATTTTAAACATTTAAACTATCTTTCAAGTATCAGAACAGAGATCCTACTTACTTTTTTAAAAAAAATTATTTTTATACTTTTAAAACATTTAACTACCTTTCAAGAAAGAGGATAAGAGATCCTACATACTTTTCTAAAAAATATTAGTCTTAGAATTTCAAAACATTAAGCTATCAATCAACTACCAGAAACAAAGATCCCTACTTAGTTTTGTAATATAATTATTTTTTATAATTTTAAAACACTTAAACTATTTTTCAGTATCAAAAACAGAGATCCTACTTACATTTTAAAAAAATTAGTTTTATACTTTTAAAACATTTAAACTATCTTTCAAGAAAGAGGATAAGAGATCCTACTTACTTTCTAAAAAAATTAGTCTTAGAATTTCAAAACATTTAAGCTATCAATCAACTATGAGAACAGAGATCCTACTTAGTTGTAAACAAATTATTTTTATAAATTGAAAACATCTAAACTATCTTTCAAGTATCAGAACAGAGATCCTACTTACTTTTTTTAAAAAAATTATTCTATAATTTTTAAACATTTGAACTACCTTACAACTATCAGAAACAAAGATCCTACTTCCTTTCTTAAAAAAATATTTTCATAATTTCAAACATTTAGAATATCATTCAAGTATGACTACTTACTTTTCTTAAAAAACATTAGTCTTAGAATTTCATAACATTTAAGTTATCAATCAACTATGAGAACAGAGATCCTACTTAGTTTGTAATAAAATTATTTTATAATTTTAAAACATTTAAACTATCTTTCAAGTATCAGAACAAAGATCCTACTTACTTTTTTTAAAAAAAACTATTTTATAATTTTAAAACATTTGAACTATCTTTCAAGTACGAGAAACGGAGATCCTACTTAGTTTTGTAATAAAATTGTTTTTGTAATTTTAAAACATTTAAACTATCTTTCAAGTATCAGAACCGAGATCCTACTTACTTTTTTTAAAAAATTATTTTTATAAATTTGAAACATTTAAACTATCTTTCAAGTATCGGAACATAGATCCTACTTAGTTTTTTTAAAACATTATTTTTATAATTTTAAAACTTTTAAACTATCTTTCAAGTACGAGGAACAGAGATCATACTTATGTTTCTTAAAAAATTAGTCTTAGAATTTCAAAACATTTAAGCTATCAATCAACTATCAGAAACAGAGATCCTACTTAGTTTTCTAAAAAAATTATTTTTATAATTTTAAAACATTTAAACTATGTTTCAAGAAAGAGGATAAGAGATCCTACTTTCTTTTCTAAAAAAATTAGTCTTAGAATTTCAAAACATTTAAGCTATCAATCAACTATTAGAAACAGAGATCCTACTTAGTTTTGTAATGAAATTATTTTTATAATTTTAAAACATTTAAACTATCTTTCAAGTATCAGAATAGAGATCCTACTTACTTTTTTTAAAAAAATTATTTTCATAATTTTAAAACATTTAAATTATCTTTCAAGTACGAGGAACAGAGATCATACTTATATTTCATAAAAAAATTAGTTTTACAATTTCAAAACATTAAGGTATCAATCAACTATGAGAAACAGAGATCCTACTTAGTTTTGTAATAAAATTATTTTATAATTTTAAAACATTTAAACTATCTTTGAAGTATTAGAACATAGATCCTACTTACTTTTTTAAAAAAAATTATTTTTATAATTTTTATAATTTTAAATTATCTTTCAAGTACGAGGAACATAGATCCTACTTATATTTGTTAAAAAATTAGTCTTAGAATTTCAAAACATTTAATCTATCAATCAACTATCAGAAACAAAGATCCTACTTAGTTTTCTAATAAAATTATTTTTATAATTTTAAAACATTTTAAACTAACTTTCAAGAAAGAGGATAAGAGATCCTACTTACTTTCTAAAAAAATTAGTCTTAGAATTTCAAAACATTTAAGCTGTCAATCAACTATCAGAAACATAGATCCTACTTAGTTTTGTAATAAAAATTATTTTTATAATTTTAAAACATTTAAACTATCTTTCAAGTATCAGAACATAGATCCTACTTAGTTTTTTAAATAATTAGTCTTATAATTTCAAAACATTTAAGTTATCAATCAAACTATCAGAAATAGGATCCTAAGTAGTTTTCTAATAAAATTAGTTTTTATAATTTTAAAACATTTAAACTATCTTTCAAGAAAGAGGATAAGAGATCCTACTTACTTTTCTAAAAAAATTAGTCTTAGAATTTCAAAACATTTAAGCTATGAATCAACTATTCAGAAATAGGGATCCTATGTAGTTTTCTAATAAAATTAGTTTTTATAATTTTAAAAACATTTAAACTATTCTTTCAAGTATCAGAACAGAGGTCCTATTTACTTTTCTAAAAAAATTATTTTTCTAATTTTTAAAACATTTAAACTATCTTCAAGTACGAGGAACAGAGATCCTACTTATGTTTCTTAAAAAATTAGTCTTAGAATTACAAAACATTTAATCTATCAATCAACTATCAGAAACAGAGATCTTACATAGTTTTCTAATAAAATTATTTTTATAATTTTAAAACATTTGAACTATCTTTCAAGAAAGAGGATAAGAGATCCTACTTACTTTTCTAAAAAAATTAGTCTTAGAATTTCAAAACATTTAAGCTGTCAATCAACTATCAGAAACATAGATCCTACTTAGTTTTGAAATAAAATTATTTTTATAATTTTAAAACATTTAAACTATCTTTCAAGTATCAGAACAGAGATCCTACTTACTTTTTTAAAAAAATTATTTTTATAATTTTAAAACATTTAAACTATCTTTCAAGTACGAGGAATAGAGATCCTACTTACTTTTCTTAAAAAATTAGTCTAAGAATTTCAAAACATTTAAGCAATCAATCAACTATCTGAAACAGAGATCCTACTTAGTTTTGTAATAAAATTATTTTTATAATTTTAAAACATTTAAACTATCTTTCAAGTATCAGAACAGATATCCTACTTACTTTTTAAAAAAAATTATTTTTTATAGTTTTAAAACATTTAAACTATGTTTCAAGAAAGAGGATACGAGATCCTACTTACTTTTCTAAAAAAATTAGTCTTAGAATTTCAAAACATTTAAGCTATCAATCAACTATTAGAAACAGAGATCCTACTTAGTTTTGTAATGAAATTATTTTTTATAATTTTAAAACATTTAAACTATCTTTCAAGTATCAGAAATAGAGATCCTACTTACTTTTTTAAAAAAATTATTTTCATAATTTTTAAAACATTTAAATTATCTTTCAAGTACGAGGAACAGAGATCCTACTTATATTTCATAAAAAATAGTTTTACAATTTCAAAACATTTAAGGTATCAATCAACTATGAGAAACAGAGATCCTACTTAGTTTTGTAATAAAATTATTTTTATAATTTTAAAACATTTAAACTATCTTTGAAGTATTAGAACATAGATCCTACTTACTTTCTTAAAAAAATTATTTTTATAATTTTAAAAATTTTAAATTATCTTTCAAGTACGAGGAACAGAGATCCTACTTATATTTGTTAAAAAAATTAGTCTTAGAATTTCAAAAACATTTAATCTATCAATCAACTATCAGAAACAAAGATCCTACTTAGTTTTCTAATAAAATTATTTTTATAATTTTAAAACATTTAAACTAACTTTCAAGAAAGAGGATAAGAGATCCTACTTATTTCTAAAAAAATTAGTCTTAGAATTTTCAAAACATTTAAGCTGTCAATCAAACTATCAGAAACATAGATCCTACTTAGTTTTGTAAAAAAAATTATTTTTATAATTTTAAAACATTTAAACTATCTTCAAGTATCAGAACATAGATCCTACTTAGTTTTTTAAAATAATTAGTCTTATAATTTCAAAACATTTAAGTTATCAATCAACTATCAGAAATAGGGATCCTAAGTAGTTTTCTAATAAAATTAGTTTTATAATTTTAAAACATTTAAACTATCTTTCAAGAAAGAGGATAAGAGATCCTACTTACTTTTCTAAAAAAATTAGTCTTAGAATTTCAAAACATTTAAGCTATGAATCAACTATCAGAAATAGGGATCCTATGTAGTTTTCTAATAAAATTAGTTTTATAATTTTAAAACATTTAAACTATCTTTCAAGTATCAGAACAGAGGTCCTACTTACTTTTCTAAAAAAATTATTTTTCTAATTTTAAAACATTTAAACTATCTTTCAAGTACGAGGAACAGAGATCCTACTTATGTTTCTTAAAAAATTAGTCTTAGAATTACAAAAACATTTTAATCTATCAATCAACTATCAGAAACAGAGATCTTACATAGTTTTCTAATAAAATTATTTTTTATAATTTTAAAACATTTGAACTATCTTTCAAGAAAGAGGATAAGAGATCCTACTTACTTTTCTAAAAAAATTAGTCTTAGAATTTCAAAAACATTTAAGTTGTCAATCAACTATCAGAAACATAGATCCTACTTAGTTTGAAATAAAATTATTTTTATAAATTTTAAAACATT
This sequence comes from Populus alba, assembly GCF_005239225.2. Lineage (NCBI taxonomy): Eukaryota > Viridiplantae > Streptophyta > Magnoliopsida > Malpighiales > Salicaceae > Populus > Populus alba. The sequence goes on along the minus strand of NW_027340124.1, from coordinate 3,911 downwards.
TAAACTACTTTCAAGTATCAGAACAGAGATCCTACTTACTTTTTTTAAAAAAAATTATTTTTTATAATTTAAAACATTTAAACTATCTTTCAAGTACGAGGAAATAGAGATCCTACTTACTTTTCTAAAAAAATTAGTCTAAGAATTTTCAAAACATTTAAGCAATCAATCAAACTATCTGAAACAGAGATCCTACTTAGTTTTGTAATAAAATTATTTTTATAATTTTAAAACATTTAAAACTATCTTTCAAGTATCAGAACAGATATCCTACTTACTTTTTTAAAAAAATTATTTTTATAGTTTTAAAACATTTAAACTATGTTTCAAGAAAGAGGATACGAGATCCTACTTACTTTTTTAAAAAATTAGTCTTAGAATTTCAAAACATTTAAGCTATCAATCAACTATTAGAAACAGAGATCCTACTTAGTTTTGTAATTAAATTATTTTTTATAATTTTAAAACATTTAAACTATCTTTCAAGTATCGAATAGAGATCCTACTTACTTTTTTTAAAAAAATTATTTTCATAATTTTAAAACATTTAAGCTATCAATCAACTATGAGAAACAGTAATCCTACTTAGTTTTGTAATGAAATTATTTTTATAATTTTAAAACATTTAAACTATCTTTCAAGTATCAAAATAGAGATCCTACTTACTTTTTTAAAAAAATTACTTTTATAATTTTAAAAACATTTAAAATTATCTTTCAAGTACGAGGAACAGAGATCCTACTTATATTTCTTAAAAAATTAGTTTTACAATTTCAAAACATTTAAGGTATCAATCAACTATGAGAAACAGAGATCCTACTTAGTTTTGTTATGAAATTATTTTTATAATTTTAAAACATTTAAACTATCTTTCAAGTATCAGAATAGAGATCCTACTTATTTATTTTAAAAAATTACTTTTATAATTTTAAAACATTTAAATTATCTTTCAAGTACGAGGAACAGAGATCCTACTTATATTTCTTAAAAAATTAGTCTTACAAATTTCAAAAACATTTAAGGTATCAATCAACTATGAGAAACAGAGATCCTACTTAGTTTTTGTAATAAAATTATTTTTATAATTTAAAACATTTAACATATCTTTCAAAGTATTCAGAACAGAGATCCTACTTACTGTTTTAAAAAATTATTTTATAATTTTAAAACATTTAAACTATCTTTCAAAGTACGAGGAACAGAGATCCCTCTTACTTTTCTTAAAAAATAGTCTTGGAATTTCAAAACATTTAAACTATCAATCAACTATCAGAAACAGAGATTCTACTTAGTTTTGTAATGAAAATTATTTTTATAATTTAAAACATTTAAACTATCTTTCAAGTATCAGAACATAGGTCCTACTTACTTTTTTAAAAAAATCATTTTTATAATTTTAAAAACATTTAAACTATCTTTCAAGTACGAGGAACAGAGATCCTACTTATGTTTCTTAAAAAATTAGTCTTACAATTTCAAAACATTTAACTTATCAATCAACTATGAGAAACAGAGATCCTACTTAGTTTTGTAATAAAATTATTTTTATAATTTTAAAACATTTAAAACTATCTTTCAAGTATCAGAACATAGATCTTACTTAGTTTTTTTTTTAAAAAATATTTTTATGATTTTAAAACATTTAAAGTATCTTTCAAGTTCGAGGAACAAAGATCCTACTTATGTTTCTTAAAAAATTAGTCTTAGAATTTCAAAACATTTAATCTATCAATCAACTATCAAAAAACAGAGATCCTACTTAGTTTGTAATGAAATTATTTTTATAATTTTTAAAACATTTAAACTATCTTTCAAAGTATCAGAACAGAGATCCTACTTACTTTTTTTTAAAAAAAAATTTATAATTTTTAAACATTTAAACTACCTTACATCTATCAGAAACAAAGATCCTACTTACTTTTCTTAAAAAATTATTTTCATAATTTTAAAACATTTAAAATATCATTCAAGTATCAGCAAAAGAGATCCTACTTACTTTTCTTAAAAAATTAGTCTTAGAATTTCATAACATTTAAGCTATCAATCAACTATGAGAAACAGAGATCCTACTTAGTTTTGTAATAAAATTATTTGTATAATTTTAAAACATTTAAACTATCTTTCAAGAAAGAGGATAAGAGATCCTACTTACATTTCTAAAAAAATTAGTCTTAGAATTTCAAAACATTTAAGCTCTCAAATCACTATCAGAAACAGAGATCCTACTTAGTTTTGTAATGAAATTATTTTTTATAATTTTAAAACATTTAAACTATCTTTCAAGTATCAAACATAGGTCCTACTTACTTTTCAAAAAATCATTTTATAATTTTAAAACATTTAAACTATCTTTCAAGTACGAGGATAAGAGTTCCTACTTACTTTTCTTAAAAAATTAGTCTTAGGAATTTCAAAACATTTAAGCTATCAATCAACTATCAGAAACAGAGATCCTACTTAGTTTTGTAATGAAATTATTTTTATAATTTTTAAAACATTTAAACTATCTTTCAAGTATCAGAACAGAGATCCTACTTACTTTTTTAAAAAAAAATTTTATAATTTTTAAAACATTTAAACTACCTTACATCTATCAGAAACAAAGATCCTACTTACTTTTCTTAAAAAATTATTTTCATAATTTTAAAACATTTAAAATATCATTCAAGTATCAGCAAAAGAGAATCCTACTTACTTTTCTTAAAAAATTAGTCTTAGAATTTCATAACATTTAAGCTATCAATCAACTATGAGAAACAGAGATCCTACTTAGTTTTTGTAATAAAATTATTTTTATAATTTTTAAAACATTTAAACTATCTTTCAAGTATCAGAATATAGATCCTACTTACTTTTTTAAAAATATTTTTATACTTTTAAAACATTCGAACTATCTTTCAAGTACGAGAAACAGAGATCCTACTTAGTTTTGTAATAAAATTATTTTTTATAATTTTAAAACATTTAAACTATCTTTCAAGTATCAGAACAGAGATCCTACTTACTTTTTTAAAAAAATCATTTTTATAATTTTAAAACATTTAAAGTATCTTTCAAAGTTCGAGGAACAGAGATCATACTTATATTTCTTAAAAATTAGTTTTACAAGTTCAAAACATTTTAAGGTATCAATCAACTATGAGAAACAGAGATCCTACTTAGTTTTGTAATAAAAATTATTTTTATAATTTTAAAAAACATTTTAACATATCTTTCAGTATCAGAACAGAGATCCTACTTACTGTTTTTAAAAAATTATTTTTATAATTAAAACATTTGAACTATCTTTCAAAGTACGAGGAACAGAGATCCCACTTACTTTTCTTAAAAAATTAGTCTTAGAATTTCAAAACATTTAAGCTATCAATCAACTATCAGAAACAGAGATCCTACTTAGTTTTGTAATGAAATTATTTTTATAATTTTAAAACATTTAAACTATCTTTCAAGTATCAGAACAGAGATCCCTACTTACTTTTTTTAAAAAAAATTTATAATTTTAAACATTTAAAACTACCTTACATCTATCAGAAACAAAGATCCTACTTACTTTTCTTAAAAAATTATTTTTCATAATTTTAAAACATTTAAAATATCATTCAAGTATCAGCAAAAGAGATCCTACTTACTTTTCTTAAAAAATTAGTCTTAGAATTTCATAACATTTAAGCTATCAATCAACTATGAGAAAGAAAGATCCTACTTAGTTTTGTAATAAAATTATTTTTATAATTTTAAAAACATTTAAACTATCTTTCAAGTATCAGAATATAGATCCTACTTAGGTTTTTAAAAAATATTTTATAATTACTTTTAAAACATTTGAACTATCTTTCAAGTACGAGAAACAGAGATCCTCCTTAGTTTTGTAATAAAATTATTTTTATAATTTTAAAACATTTAAACTATCT
>NW_027340123.1:0-27981 GCF_005239225.2 Populus alba | reverse complement strand
ACCGTTGGGATCGGTCTAAATTTTTTTCACGACTTTCGGAGGCTGTTTTACTTCTTAGTAGGTGTTAATCAGAAACCGCACTCCGACCGATGTTACGGTCGGGCCTTAACACCGACAGGAGAGAGTAACCCGCTCGAAAAAGGTCCATAATATATATCCCGACCGTTGGTCGGTTCTAAAATTTTTTTTCACGGAATCTTTTTCGGAAGCCGTTTAGTTGAGAGTAGCGTTGTAATCAGAACTGCACTCCGACAGCTGGGTCCGGTCGGGCCCTTACCATCGACTTGACTAGAATACGGCTCAAAATTATTAAATAGATCCGATCGTTGGTCGCACCTTACCGCCAAAAGGTCCATAACTGTAGATCCGATCGTGGGATCGGTCTCAAATTTTTTTCACGACTTTCCGGAGGCTGTTTTACTTCTAGTAGCGTGTAATCAGAACCGCACTCCGACGCTGTTCCACGGTCGGGGGCTTAACAGCCGACATGGAGTAGAGTACCCGGCTCAAAAGGTCCTATAACTATAGATCGACCGTTTGGATCGCTCTTAAAATTTTTTCACGAGTTTCTCGGAAGCTGTTTTACTTGGAGTAGCGTGGAATCAGTACTTTGCACCTTCCGGACGATGTCCGGTCGGCCTTAACACCCGACAGGATGTAGAGTACCCCGCTCAAAAGGTTCCATAACTATTAGATCCGACCGTTGGATCGGCTAAAAATTTTTTTTCACGACTTTTCCGGAGCCTTTTTTTTACTCGAGTAGCTTTGAACAGCATTTTTCCGCTCCAACCATTGCCAGTCGGACCTTTTACCACGGACACGGACTAGAGAGGCCGGTCAAAAGGTCCCATAAACAATAGATCCGATCGTTGGACGCTAAAAAAGTTTTTTTTCAAGAGTTCCGGAGGCTGTTTGACTTGGACTAGCTTGGAATCATGTACCACCACTTCCAACGTGCCAGTCGACACCTTACCGCCGACATGACTAGAGTACCGGGTAAAAAGGTCATAACAGTAGATCCGGACGTTGGACGCTTCTAAAATTTTTTTCACGAGTTTCCGGAAGCTTTCTTTACTTGAGTAGCCTGGAATAAGTCCCGCAGTACAACGTGTCCGGTCGGCCTTAACACCGATAGGAGTAGAGTACCCGTCTTCAAAAGGTCCATAACTGTAGATCCGACCGTGGGTCGCGTCTTAAAAATTTTTTTCACGAACTTCCGGAGGCTGTTTATTACTCGAGTTAGCGTGTAATCAGAACCGCACTCCGATGCTGTCCGGTCCCGGCGGGCCTTACCATCGACAGACTGAGTACCGGCTCAAAAAAAAATAAGGTCCATAACAAATAGATCCGACCGTTGGATCGCATTAAAAGTTTTTTCACTAGTTTTCGGAGGCTGTTTTACTTGGAGTTAGCGTGATCCAGTACCGTTACTCCGACGTTGCCCAGTCGGACCTTAGCGGCGACATGAACTAGCGAAGTACCTTGCGTAAAAAGGTCATTATAGTAGATTTCCGACCGTTGATCGCTCTAAAATTTTTTTCAACGAGTTTTCCGGAAGTTGTTTTTTACTCTTGTAGTAGCGTGGAATCAGTACCGCACTCCGACGATGTCCGGTCGGGCCTTAACACCGACAGGAGTAGAGTACCCGCTCAAAAGGTCCATAACTGTAGATCCGACCGTGGGATCGGTCTAAAATTTTTTTCACGACTTTCGGGAGGCTGTTTTACTTCTAGTAGCGTGTAATCAGAACCGCACTCCGACGCTGTACGGTCGTGGCCTTAACACCGACAGGAGTAGAGTACCCGCTCAAAAGGTCCATAACTATATATCCGACCGTTGGATCGGTCTAAAATTTTTTTCACGACTTTTCATAGCCTGATTTAGTTTTGAAGTAGGGTGTAATCAGAACTGCCACTCCGACGCTGTCGTCGGTGCCTTAACCATCGACATGACTAGAGAGTACCGGCCAAAGGTCCAAAAATAGATTTCGATCGTTTTGGGTCGCACCTTACCGCAAAAGGTCCATAACTTGTAGATCCGACCGGCTGGGATCGGTCTAAAATTTTTTTTCACGACTTTCCGGAGGCTGTTTTTAATTCTAAGTAGCGTGTAATCAGAACCGCAACTCGACGCTTGTCCGGTCGGGCTAACGGCCGAAGGAGCGATTCAGAGTACCCGCCTCAAAAGGGTCCATAACTGTAGATCCGACCGTGGATCGGTCTAAATTTTTTTCACGACTTTCGGGAGGTTGTTTTACTTCTAGAGCGTGTAATCAGGAACCGGCACTCCGACGTATGTACGGTCGGGCCTTAACACCGACAGGAGTAGAGTACCCGCTCAAAAGGTCCAATTAACTATATAATCCGACCGTTGGAATTCGGTCTTAAAAATTTTTTTCACGACTTTTCGGAGCCTGTTTATAGTTTGAGTAGCGTGTAATCAGAACTTGCACTCCGACGCCTGTCCGGTTCGGGCCTTTTAACCATCGACGATGACTAAGAGTAAACGGCTCAAAAGGGTCCATAAAATAGATCCGATCGTTGGTCGCACTTACCGCCAAAAGGCCATTAACTGTAGATCCGTCGTTAGGGATCCGGTCTCAAATTTTTTCACGAACTTTCCGGAGGCTGTTTTACTTCTAGTAGCGTGTAATCAGAACCGCACTTACCGACGCTGTTCCGGTCGGGGCTTAACGCCGACAGGAGTAGGAGTACCGCTCAAAAAGGTCTCATAACATATTAGATCGACCGTTGGATCGCTCTAAAATTTTTTTTCACGAGTTTCGGAAGGCGTTTTCACTTGGAAGTAGCGTGGAATCAGTACTTGCACTCCGACGATATCGGTCGGGCCTTAACACCAGACAGGAGAGAGTACCCGCCTCTAAAAAGGTCCATAACTAATTAGATCCGACCGTTGGATCGGTCTAAAAATTTTTTCACGACTTTCCGGAGCCTGTTTTAACTTGGAGTAGCTTTGGAAATCAGCACCCGCTCCCCATGCCAGTCGCGACCTTACCACGGACACGACTAGGGCCGGAGCTCAAAAGGTTCCATAACAATAGATTTCCGATCGTTGGATCGCTATAAAAGTTTTTTTCAAGAGTTTCCGGAGGCTTTTGACTTGACTAGGCTTGCGAATCAGTACACCACTCCAACGATGCCCAGTCGCACCTTACCGCCGACATGACTAGAGTACCGGGTAAAAAGGTCCATAACAGTAGATTCGGACCGTTGAGATCGCTCTAAAATGTTTTCACGAGTTTCTGGAAGCTTTTTTTACTTGGAGTAGCTGGAACAGTTACCGGGCACTCCGACGAATGTCCGGTACGGGCCTTAACTCCGAATGATGTATAGAGTACCGGCTCAAAAGTCCATAACTATAGATCCGACCGTGGGATCGGACCTCTAAAATTTTTTTTTCACGACTTTCCGGAGGCTGTTTTACTTCGCAGTAGCGTGTAATCAGAACCGCACTCCGACGCTGTCCGAGTAGGGATTAACCACCGACAGGATAGAGTACCCGCTCAAAAGGTCCATAAACTTATAGATCCGACCGTTGCGATCGGTTCTAAAAGTTTTTTTCACGAGTTTTCGGAGGCTGTTTTAACATTGCAGTAGCGTGGAATCAGTACCGTTACTCGACGATGCCAGTCGCCACCTTACCGCGACATGACTAGGAGTACCGGGTTAAAAAAGCGTCCATAACAGCTGATCGACCGTTGGGATCGCTCTAAAATGTTTTTCACGAGTTTCTTGGAAGCTTTTTTTACTTGGAGTAGGCGTGAAACTGTTTACCGCACTCCGACGATGTCCGGTCGGGCCTTAATCCGACATGAGAAGTAGTACACGGCTCAAAAAGGTCCATAACTATAGCTCCGACCGTCGGGATCGTCTTAAAAATTTTTTCACGACTTTCGAGGCTGTTTTATCTCTCGAGTAGCGTGTAATCAGAACGCCACTCGCGACGCTGTCCGGTCGGGCCTTACCACAGACATGAGTTAGAGTACACCGAGCTCAAAAGGTTTCCTTAACTATAGATTCCGACCGTTGGATCGCTATAAAAGTTTTTTCACGGTGTTTCCGGAGGCTGTTTTACTTGGAGAGCGTGGAATCAGCACCCCACTCAACTGTATGTGCAGTCGGACCTACCATGGACACGACTAGTAGGGCGGGAAAAAAAGGTCCATGAACAATAGAGCCGACCGTTGGATTGCTTTAAATTTTTTTCACGAGTTCCAGAAGCTGTTTTTACTTGGAGTAGCGTGTTGGGAATCAGTACCGCACTCCGACGAAGTCCGGTCGGCCTTAACACCAGACAGGAGTAGAGTTACCGGGTAAAAAGGTCCATAACATAGATCCAAACCGTTGGATCGCCTGTGCTTTTAAAAAATTTTTCACGAGGTTCCGGAAGCTGTTTTACTCCGAAGTAGCGCTGTAATCAGAACCGCACTCCGACGCTGTCCGGTCGTGGCCTTACCAACGGACACGACTAGGGGCCGGGTAAAAAGTGACATAACAGTAGATCTGACCGTTGATCGCTCTAAAATTTTTTTCACGAGTTTTCCGGGAGCTTGTTTTACTTGGAGTAAGCGTGGAATCAGTACCGCCACTCCTACGATGTACCGGTGGGCCTTAACACCGACAGGAGAGAGTACCGCTCAAAAGGTCCATAACTATAGATCACGTTGGATCGGTCTAAAAATTTTTTTTCACGACTTTCGGAGGCTTTTTTACTTCTCGGTAGCGTGTATCAGAACCGCACTCTGACGCTGTCCGTCGGCCTTACGCACAGAACATTACTAAGTACCGACTCAAAAGGTCCACACAATTAAGTATGCCGACCGTTGGATCGCTATAAAAGTTTTCACGAAGGTTTCCAGAAAGCTGTTTTTACATGGAGTAGTGTGGAATCAGTTATCGCCACTCCGACAAAGTCCGGTACGGCCTTAACACCGACAGGAGTAGAAGACCCGCTAAAAAGTCCCCTCAATATAGATCCAACCGTTGGATCGGTCAAAAAATTTTTATTTCACGACTTTTCGGAGGCTTTTTATACTTCGAGTAGCGTTTGTAATCAGAACCGCACTCCGACGCTATCCGTCGGGCCTTACCACCGCCCATGACTAGGCAGGGCCGGGGTCAAAAGGTCCATAACAATAGATTCCGACCTTGGATCTGTCGAAAATTTTTTTCATGAACTTTCCGGAGGCTGTTTTACTTTCGAGTAGCGTGTAATCAAGAACCGCACTCCGACGCTGTACGTCGGGCCTTAACCCCACCGCTATTTGACTAGAGTACCGCCTCAAAAGTGTCCATAACAACATGATCCGGACCGTGGATCGCGTATAAAAAGCTTTTTCACGAGTTTCGGATGCGTTTTACTTTGCAGTAGCGTGGAATCCAGTTACCGTCCTCCAACGATGCCTAGTCGGACCTGACCGCCGACATGACTAGATAGTACCGGTAAAAAGCGTCCATAACAGTTTTGATCGACCGTTGGATCGCTCTAAAAGTTTTTTCCGAGTTTCCGGAGGCTGTTTTACTTGGAGTAGCGTGGGAATCAAGTACCGCACTCCGCGATGGCCCAGTCGGACCTTACCGCCGACATGACTAGAGTACCGGGTAAAAAAGGTCCATAGCAGTAGAATTAGAGCCGACCATTGGATCGCTTTAAAATTTTTTTCACGAGTTTCCAGAAGCTGATATATATTTACTTGGAGTAGCGAGGTGATATAGAACAGTACCGCACTCCGACGAAGTCCGGTCGGGCCTTAACACCGAGAAGAGTAGAGATAAGCAGCTCAAAAGGTCACCCTAACTATAGATCGACCGTTGGATCGGTCTAAAATTTTTTTCACGACTACTTCCGGAGGCTGTGTTTACTTCGAGTAGCGTGTAATCAGAACCGCACTTCCGATGCTGATACGGAATCGGGCCTTACCACCGACATGACTAGAGTAACCGGCCTCAAAAAGGTCCATAACAATAGATCCGATCCCCCGACCATTGGATCGCTCTAAAAGTTTTTTCACGAGTTTTTCAGAGGGCTTTTTTTACTTGGAGTTAGCGTGGAATCAGTATGGCGTACTATCAAAACGCCCGATGCCAAAGAATAAGTCGGACCTACAACGACATTGAGACTAGAGTACCGGGCTCAAAAGGTCCATAACAATAGAAAATCCGACCGTTGGATCGGGTATAAAGTTTTTTTCACGAGTTTTTCAGAGGCTTTTTTTACTTGGAGTAGGTTGGAATCAGTATCGTCACTCCGCCGATGCCCCAGTCGTTACCTTACCGACAATGACTAGAGTATGCACGGGTAAAAAGGGCCATAACAGTTAGATGCCGGACCGTTGGATCACTCTAAAATTTTTTTCACGAGTTTCCGAAAGCTGTTTTAATTGGAGTAGCGTTTTTGGAATCAGTACTGCTACAACGTCGCTGCACGGTCGGGCCTAACACGGACATTAGGTAGAGTACCAGGCTCAAAAGGAATTATAGATCCGACCGTTGATCGGTCTAAAATTTTTTTCACGACTTTCCGGATGGGATGGCTGTTTTACTTCGTGTACCGTGTAATCAGAACGCGCCACTCCGACGCTGTCGATAAACCGGTCGGAAAGCCTTACCACCTGCGACATTACTAGAAGTTACCGGCTCAAAAGCGTCCATAACAATAGATCCGACCGTTGGGATCGCTATTAAAAGTTTGTTTCACGTGTTTTCCGGAGGCTGTGTCTTATTCACTTGCAGCACGCCCGAGGAGTACCGGCTTGGAATCAGCACCCCACTCCTCCTCCAACGTTGCCAGTCGGACCTTACCACGCCGACATCGACTAGCACAGGGCCAGGCTATTTTTTACCCCGCCAAAAAGCGTCCATAACAGTAGACTGGACCGTTGGATCGCTCTCGACAAATTGTTTTTCACGACAGTTCCTGAAGTTGTTTTACTTGGAGAATCAGCGGAATCAGCTTACCCACTCCGACGATGTCCGGTCGGGCCTTAACACCGACAGGAGTAGCAGTACTTACCGCTCAAAAGGTCCATAACCCTATAGATCCGACCGTTGGATCGGCATTTTTTTTTTCTAAAATTTTTTTCACGACTTTCCGGGAGGCTGTTTTTACTTCGAGTAGCGTGTAATCAGAACCGCACTCCGACGCTGTCCGGTAGGCCCTTACCAACGACATGACTAGAGTACCGGCTCAAAAGGTCCATAACAATAGATCCGACCGTTGGATCGCTATAAAAGTTTTTTCACGAGTTTTGAGAGGCTGTTTTACTTGGAGTAGCGTGGAATCAGTATCGTACTCCGCCGGCTGCCAGTCGGACCTTACCGCCGACATGACTAGAGTACCGGGTAAAAAGGTCCATAACAGTAGATCCGACCGTTGGATCACTCTAAAATTTTTTTCACGAGTTTCCGAAAGCTGTTTTAATTGGAGTAGCGTGGAATCAGTACTGCACAACGTCGCTGCACGGTCGGGCCTTAACACGGACATGAGTAGAGTACCGGCTCAAAAGGTCCATAACTATAGATCCGACCGTTGGATCGGTCTAAAATTTTTTTCACGGACTTTTCCGGAGGCTGTTTTACTTCGAGTAGCGTGTAATCAGAACCGCACTCCGACGCTGTCCGGTCGGGCCTTACCAGCGACATTACTAGAGTACCGGCTCAAAAGGTCCATAACAATAGATCCGACCGTTGGATCGCTATAAAAGTTTTTTCACGTGTTTCCGGAGGCTGTTTTACTTGGAGTAGCTTGGAATCAGCACCCCACTCCAACGATGCCAGTCGGACCTTACCACGGACACGACTAGAGGGCCGGGTAAAAAGGTCCATAACAATAGATCTGACCGTTGGATCGCTCTAAAATTGTTTTCACGAGTTTCTAGAAGCTGTTTTACTTGGAGTAGCGTGGAATCAGTACCGCACTCCGACGATGTCCGGTCGGGCCTTAACACCGACAAGAGTAGAGTACCGGCTCAAAAGGTCCATAACTATAGATCCGACCTTTGGATCGCTCTAAAAATTTTTTCACGACTTTCCGGAGGCTTTTTTACTTCGAGTAGCGTGTAATCAGAACCGCACTCCGACGCTGTCCGGTCGGGCCTTACCACAGACATGACTAGAGTACCGGCTCAAAAGGTCCATAACAATAGATCCGACCGTTGGATCGTCTATAAAAAGTTTTTTTCACGACTTTCCGAAGGCTGTTTTACTTGGAGTAGCTTGGAATCAGTACCCCACTCCAACGATGCCAGTCGGACCTTACCACGGACACGACTAGAGTCGGGTAAAAAGGTCCATAACAATAGATCCGACCTTTGGATCGCTATAAAAGTTTTTTCACGTGTTTCCGGAGGCTGTTTTACTTGGAGTAGCTTGGAATCAGTACCCCACTCCAACGATTGCCAGTCGGACCTTACCACGGACACGACTAGAGGGCCGGGTAAAAAGGTCCATAACAGTAGATCCGACCGTTGGATCGCTCTAAAATTTTTTTCACGAGTTTCCAGAAGCTGTTTTACTTGGAAGTAGCGTGGAATCAGTACCGCACTCTGACGAAGTCCGGTCGGGCCTTAACACCGACAGGAGTAGAGTACCCTGCTCAAAAGGTCCTAACTATAGATCCGACCGTTGGATCGGTTCTAAAATTTTTTTCACGACTTTCCGGAGGCTGTTTTACTTCGAGTAGCGTGTAATCAGAACCGCACTCCGACGCTGTCCGGTCGGGCCTTACCACCGCCATGACTAGAGTACCGTCTCAAAAGGTCCATAACAATAGATCCGACCGTTGGATCGCTATAAAAGTTTTTTCACGAGTTTTCGGAGGCTGTTTTACTTGGAAGTAGCGTGGAATCAGTACCTGTACTCCGACGATGCCCAGTCGGACCTTACCGCCGACATGACTAGAGTACCGGGTAAAAAGGTCCATAACAGTAGATCCGACCGTTGGATCGCTCTAAAATTTTTTTCACGAGTTTCCGGAAGCTGTTTTAACTTGAGTAGCGTGGAATCAGTACCGCACTCGACGATGTCCGGTCGGGCCTTAACACCGACATGGAGTAGAGTACCGGCTCAAAAGGTCCATAACTATAGATCCGACCGTTGGATCGGTCTAAAATTTTTTTCACGACTTTCCGGAGGCTGTTTTACTTCGAGTAGCGTGTAATCAGAACCGCACTCCGACGCTGTCCGGTCGGGCCTTACCAGCGACATGACTAGAGTACCGGCTCAAAAGGTCCAAATCCTAGCCGTTGGATCGCTATAAAAGTTTTTTCACGAGTTTTCGGAGGCTGTTTTACTTGGAGTAGCGTGGAATCAGTACCCCACTCCAACGATGCCCAGTCGGACCTTACCACGGACACGACTAGAGGGCCGGGTAAAAAGGTCCATAACAATAGATCCGACCGTGGATCGCTCTAAAATTTTTTTCACGAGTTTCCGGAAGCTGTTTTACTTGGAGTAGCGTGGAATCAGTACCGCACTCCGACGATGTTCCGGTCGGGCCTTAACACCGACAGGAGTAGAGTACCGCTCAAAAGGTCCATAACTATAGATCCGACCGTTTGGATCGGTCTAAAAATTTTTTTCACGACTTTCCGGAGGCTGTTTTACTTCGAGTTAGCGTGTAATCAGAACCGCACTCCGACGCTGTCCGGTCGGGCCTTACCACCGACATGACTAGAGTACCGGCTCAAAAGGTCCATAACAATAGATCCGACCGTTGGATCGCTATAAAAGTTTTTTCACGAGTTTTCGGAGGCTTGTTTTTACTTGGAGTAGCGTGGAATCAGTACCGTACTCCGACGACGCTGTCCAGTCGGACCTTACCACGACATGACTAGAGTACCGGCTCAAAAGGTCCATAACAATAGATCCGACCGTTGGATCGCTATAAAAGTTTTTTCACGAGTTTTCGGAGGCTGTTTTACTTGGAGTAGCTTGGAATCAGTACCGCACTCCGACGATGCCCAGTCGGACCTTACCGCCGACATGACTAGAGTACCGGGTAAAAAGGTCCATAACAGTAGATCCGACCGTTGGATCGCTCTAAAATTTTTTTCACGAGTTTCCGAAGCTGTTTTACTTGGAGTAGCGTGGAATCAGTACCGCACTCCGACGATGTCCGGTCGGGCCTTAACACCGACATGAGTAGAGTACCGGCTCAAAAGGTCCATAACTATAGATCCGACCGTTGGATCGGTCTAAAATTTTTTCACGACTTTCCGGAGGCTGTTTTACTTCGAGTAGCGTGTAATCAGAACCGCACTCCGACGCTGTCCGGTCGGGGCCTTACCACCGCGACATGACTAGAGTACCGGCTCAAAAGGTCCATAACAATAGATCCGACCGTTGGATCGCTATAAAAGTTTTTTCACGAGTTTCCGGAGGCTGTTTTACTTGGAGTAGCTTGGAATCAGTACCCCACTCCAACGATGCCAGTCGGACCTTACCACGGACACGACTAGAGGGCCGGGTAAAAAGGTCCATAACAGTAGATCCGACCGTTGGATCGCTCTAAAATTTTTTTTCACGAGTTTCCGGAAGCTGTTTTACTTGGAGTAGCGTGGAATCAGTACCGCACTCCGACGATGTCCGGTCGGGCCTTAACACCGACAGGAGTAGAGTACCCGCTCAAAAGGTCCATAACTATAGATCCGACCGTTGGATCGGTCTAAAATTTTTTTCACGACTTTCCGGAGGCTGTTTTACTTCGAGTAGCGTGTAATCAGAACCGCACTCCGACGCTGTCCGGTCGGGCCTTACCACCGACATGACTAGAGTACCGGCTCAAAAGGTCCATAACAATAGATCCGACCGTTGGATCGCTATAAAAGTTTTTTCACGAGTTTTCCGGAGGCTGTTTTACTTGGAGTAGCGTGGAATCAGTAACTCCAACGATGCCAGTCGGACCTTACCCCGACACGACTAGAGGGTACCGGGTAAAAAGGTCCATAACAATAGATCCGACCGTTGGATCGCTCTAAAATTTTTTTCACGAGTTTCCGGAAGCTGTTTTACTTGGAGTAGCGTGGAATCAGTACCGCACTCCGACGGTCGGGCCTTAACACCGACATGAGTAGAGTACCGGCTCAAAAGGTCCATAACTATAGATCCGACCGTTGGATCGGTCTAAAATTTTTTTCACGACTTTCCGGAGGCTGTTTTACTTCGAGTAGCGTGTAATCAGAACCGCACTCCGACGCTGTCCGGTCGGGCCTTACCACCGACATGACTAGAGTACCGGCTCAAAAGGTCCATAACAATAGATCCGACCGTTGGATCGCTATAAAAGTTTTTTCACGAGTTTTCCGGAGGCTGTTTTACTTGGAGTAGCGTGGAATCAGTACCCCGGACTCCAACGATGCCCAGTCGGACCTTACCGCGACATGACTAGAGTACCGGGTAAAAAGGTCCATAACAGTAGATCCGACCGTTGGATCGCTCTAAAATTTTTTTCACGAGTTTCCAGAAGCTGTTTTACTTGGAGTAGCGTGGAATCAGTACCGCACTCCGACGATGTCCGGTCGGGCCTTAACACCGACAGGAGTAGAGTACCCGCTCAAAAGGTCCATAACTATAGATCCGACCGTTGGATCGGTCTAAAATTTTTTTCACGACTTTCCGGAGGCTGTTTTACTTCGAGTAGCGTGTAATCAGAACCGCACTCCGACGCTGTCCGGTCGGGCCTTACCACCGCCATGACTAGAGTACCGCTCAAAAGGTCCATAACAATAGATCCGACCGTTGGATCGCTATAAAAGTTTTTTCACGAGTTTTGGAGGCTGTTTTACTTGAGTAGCGGAATCAGTACCGTACTCCGACGATGCCCAGTCGGACCTTACCGCCGACATGACTAGAGTACCGGGTAAAAAGGTCCATAACAGTAGATCCGACCGTTGGATCGCTCTAAAATTTTTTTCACGAGTTTTCCGGAAGCTGTTTTACTTGGAGTAGCGTGGAATCAGTACCGCACTCCGACGATGTCCGGTCGGGCCTTAACACGGACATGAGTAGAGTACCCGCTCAAAAGGTCCATAACTATAGATCCGACCGTTGGATCGGTCTAAAATTTTTTTCACGACTTTCCGGAGGCTGTTTTACTTCGAGTAGCGTGTAATCAGAACCGCACTCCGACGCTGTCCGGTCGGGCCTTACCAGCGACATGACTAGAGTACCGGCTCAAAAGGTCCATAACAATAGATCCGACCGTTGGATCGCTATAAAAGTTTTTTCACGAGTTTTCGGAGGCTGTTTTACTTGGAGTAGCTTGGAATCACCGCCCACTCCAACGATGCCAGTCGGACCTTACCACGGACACGACTAGAGGGCCGGGTAAAAAGGTCCATAACATAGATCTGACCGTTGGATCGCTCTAAAATTTTTTTCACGAGTTTCCGGAAGCTGTTTTACTTGGAGTAGCGTGGAATCAGTACCGCACTCCGACGATGTCCGGTCGGGCCTTAACACCGACAGGAGTAGAGTACCCGCTCAAAAGGTCCATAACTATAGATCCGACCGTTGGATCGGTCTAAAATTTTTTCACGACTTTCCGGAGGCTGTTTTACTTCGAGTAGCGTGTAATCAGAACCGCACTCCGACGCTGTCCGGTCGGGCCTTACCACCGCGACATGACTAGAGTACCGGCTCAAAAGGTCCATAACAATAGATCCGACCGTTGGATCGCTATAAAAGTTTTTTCACGGAGTTTTCGGAGGCTGTTTTACTTGGAGTAGCTTGGAATCAGTATCCCACTCCAACGATGCCCAGTCGGACCTTACCACGGACACGACTTAAAAAGGTCCATAACAATAGATCCGACCGTTGGATCGCTCTAAAATTTTTTTCACGAGTTTCCAGAAGCTGTTTTACTTGGAGTAGCGTGGAATCAGTACCGCACTCCGACGATGTCCGGTCGGGCCTTAACACCGACATGAGTAGAGTACCGGCTCAAAAGGTCCATAACTATAGATCCGACCGTTGGATCGGTCTAAAATTTTTTTCACGACTTTCCGGAGGCTGTTTTACTTCGAGTAGCGTGTAATCAGAACCGCACTCCGACGCTGTCCGGTCGGGCCTTACCAGCGACATGACTAGAGTACCGGCTCAAAAGGTCCATAACAATAGATCCGACCGTTGGATCGCTATAAAAGTTTTTTCACGAGTTTTTCGGAGGCTGTTTTTACTTGAGTAGCGTGGAATCAGTACCGCACTCCGACGATGCCCAGTCGGACCTTACCACGCCGACATGACTAGAGGGCCGGGTAAAAAGGTCCATAACATAGATCCGACCGTTGGATCGCTCTAAAATTTTTTTCACGAGTTTCCGGAAGCTGTTTTACTTGGAGTAGCGTGGAATCAGTACCGCACTCCGACGATGTCCGGTCGGGCCTTAACACCGGACATGAGTAGAGTACCCGCTCAAAAGGTCCATAACTATAGATCCGACCGTTGGATCGGTCTAAAATTTTTTTCACGACTTTCCGGAGGCTGTTTTACTTCGAGTAGCGTGTAATCAGAACCGCACTCCGACGCTGTCCGGTCGGGCCTTACCAGCGACATGACTAGAGTACCGGCTCAAAAGGTCCATAACAATAGATCCGACCGTTGGATCGCTATAAAAGTTTTTTTCACGAGTTTCCGGAGGCTGTTTTACTTGGAGTAGCTTGGAATCAGTACCCCACTCCAACGATGCCAGTCGGACCTTACACGGACACGACTAGAGGGCCGGGTAAAAAGGTCCATAACAATAGATCCGACCGTTGGATCGCTCTAAAATTTTTTTCACGACTTTCCGGAGGCTGTTTTACTTGGAGTGGCTTGGAATCCGTACCCACTCCGACGATGACTAGAAGAGGACCGGGTAAAAAGGTCCATAACAGTAGATCCGACCGTTGGATCGCTCTAAAATTTTTTTCACGAGTTTCCGGAAGCTGTTTTACTTGGAGTAGCGTGGAATCAGTACCGCACTCCGACGATGTCCGGTCGGGCCTTAACACCGACATGAGTAGAGTACCGGCTCAAAAGGTCCATAACTATTAGATCCGACCGTTGGATCGGTCTAAAATTTTTTTCACGACTTTCGGAGGCTGTTTTACTTCGAGTAGCGTGTAATCAGAACCGCACTCCGACGCTGTCCGGTCGGGCCTTACCACCGCCATGACTAGAGTACCGCCTCAAAAGGTCCATAACAATAGATCCGACCGTTGGATCGCTATAAAAGTTTTTTCACGAGTTTTGGAGGCTGTTTTACTTGGAGTAGCGAGGAATCAGTACCGGACTCCGGACGATGCCCAGTCGGACCTTACCGCCGACATGACTAGAGTACCGGGTAAAAAGGTCCATAACAGTAGATCCGACCGTTGGATCGCTCTAAAATTTTTTTCACGAGTTTCCAGAAGCTGTTTTACTTGGAGTAGCGTGGAATCAGTACCGCACTCCGACGATGTCCGGTCGGGCCTTAACACCGACATGAGTAGAGTACCGGCTCAAAAGGTCCATAACTATAGATCCGACCGTTGGATCGGTCTAAAATTTTTTTCACGACTTTCCGGAGGCTGTTTTACTTCGAGTAGCGTGTAATCAGAACCGCACTCCGACGCTGTCCGGTCGGGCCTTACCAGCGACATGACTAGAGTACCGGCTCAAAAGGTCCATAACAATAGATCCGACCGTTGGATCGCTATAAAAGTTTTTTCACGAGTTTCTGGAGGCTGTTTTACTTGGAGTAGCTTGGAATCAGTACCCCACTCCAACGATGCCAGTCGGACCTTACCACGGACACGACTAGAGGGTACCGGGTAAAAAGGTCCATAACAATAGATCCGACCGTTGGATCGCTCTAAAATTTTTTTCACGAGTTTCCGGAAGCTGTTTTACTTGGAGTAGCGTGGAATCAGTACCGCACTCCGACGCTGTTCCGGTCGGGCCTTAACACCGACAGGAGTAGAGTACCCGCTCAAAAGGTCCATAACTATAGATCCGACCGTTGGATCGGTCTAAAATTTTTTTCACGACTTTCCGGAGGCTGTTTTACTTCGAGTAGCGTGTAATCAGAACCGCACTCCGACGCTGTCCGGTCGGGCCTTACCACCGCCATGACTAGAGTACCGGCTCAAAAGGTCCATAACAATAGATCCGACCGTTGGATCGCTATAAAAGTTTTTTCACGAGTTTCCGGAGGCTGTTTTACTTGGAGTAGCTTGGAATCAGTACCCCACTCCAACGATGCCAGTCGGACCTTACCACGGACACGACTAGAGGGCCGGGTAAAAAGGTCCATAACAATAGATCCGACCATTTGGATCGCTTTAAAAATTTTTTTCACGACAGTTTTCCGGAGGCTGTTTTACTTGGAGTAGCTTGGAATCCGACTCCAACGATGCCAGTCGGACCTTACCACGGACACGACTAGAGGGCCGGGTCAAAAGGTCCATAACAATAGATCCGACTGTTGGATCGCTATAAAAGTTTTTTCACGAGTTTCCGGATGCTGTTTTACTTGGAGTAGCTTGGAATCAGTACCCCACTCCAACGATGCCAGTCGGACCTTACCACGGACACGACTAGAGGGCCGGGTAAAAAGGTCCATAACAATAGATCCGACCGTTGGATCGCTCTAAAATTTTTTTCATGAGTTTCCGGAAGTTGTTTTTACTGGGAGTAGCTTGGAATCAGTACCGCACTCCGACGATGTCCGGTCGGGCCTTAACACCGACATGAGTAGAGTACCGGCTCAAAAGGTCCATAACTATTGATCCGACCGTTGGATCGGTCTAAAATTTTTTTCACGACTTTTCCGGAGGCTGTTTTACTTCGAGTAGCGTGTAATCAGAACCGCACTCCGACGCTGTCCGGTAGGCCCTTACCACCGCCATGACTAGAGTACCGCCTCAAAAGGTCCATAACAATAGATCCGACCGTTGGATCGCTATAAAAGTTTTTTCACGAGTTTTGAGAGGCTGTTTTACTTGGAGTAGCGAGGAATCAGTACCGGACTCCGGCGATGCCCAGTCGGACCTTACCGCCGACATGACTAGAGTACCGGGTAAAAAGGTCCATAACAGTAGATCCGACCGTTGGATCGCTCTAAAATTTTTTTCACGAGTTTCCGGAAGCTGTTTTAATTGGAGTAGCGTGGAATCAGTATTGCACAACGTCGCTGCACGGTCGGGCCTTAACACCGGACATGAGTAGAGTACCGGCTCAAAAGGTCCATAACTATAGATCCGACCGTTGGATCGGTCTAAAATTTTTTTCACGACTTTCCGGAGGCTGTTTTACTTCGAGTAGCGTGTAATCAGAACCGCACTCCGACGCTGTCCGGTCGGGCCTTACCAGCGACATGACTAGAGTACCGGCTCAAAAGGTCCATAACAATAGATCCGACCGTTGGATCGCTATAAAAGTTTTTTCACGTGTTTCTGGAGGCTGTTTTACTTGGAGTAGCTTGGAATCAGCACCCCACTCCAACGATGCCAGTCGGACCTTACCACGGACACGACTAGAGGGCCGGGTAAAAAGGTCCATAACAATAGATCTGACCGTTGGATCGCTCTAAAATTTTTTTCACGAGTTTCCGGAAGCTGTTTTACTTGGAGTAGCGTGGAATCAGTACCGCACTCCGACGCTGTTCGGTCGGGCCTTAACACCGACAGGAGTAGAGTACCGGCTCAAAAGGTCCATAACTATAGATCCGACCGGGATCGGTCTAAAAATTTTTTTCACGACTTTCCGGAGGCTGTTTTACTTCGAGTAGCGTGTAATCAGAACCGCACTCCGACGCTGTCCGGTCGGGCCTTACCACCGCCATGACTAGAGTACCGGCTCAAAAGGTCCATAACAATAGATCCGACCGTTGGATCGCTATAAAAGTTTTTTCACGAGTTTCCGGAGGCTGTTTTACTTGGAGTAGCTTGGAATCAGTACCCCACTCCAACGATGCCAGTCGGACCTTACCACGGACACGACTAGAGGGCCGGGTAAAAAGGTCCAATAACAATAGATCCGACCATTGGATCGCTTTAAAATTTTTTTCACGACATTCCGGAGGCTGTTTTTACTTGGAGTGGCTTGGAATCCGTACCCCACTCCAACGATGCCAGTCGGACCTTACCACGGACACGACTAGAGGGCCGGGTCAAAAGGTCCATAACAATAGATCCGACTGTTGGATCGCTACAAAAGTTTTTTCACGAGTTTCCGGATGCTGTTTTACTTGGAGTAGCTTGGAATCAGTACCCCACTCCAACGATGCCAGTCGGACCTTACCACGGACACGACTAGAGGGCCGGGTAAAAAGGTCCATAACAATAGATCCGACCGTTGGATCGCTGTAAAATTTTTTTCATGAGTTTCCGGAAGTTGTTTTACTGGGAGTAGCTTGGAATCAGTACCGCACTCCGACGATGTCCGGTCGGGCCTTAACACCGACATGAGTAGAGTACCGGCTCAAAAGGTCCATAACTATTGATCCGACCGTTGGATCGGTCTAAAATTTTTTTCACGACTTTCCGGAGGCTGTTTTACTTCGAGTAGCGTGTAATCAGAACCGCACTCCGACGCTGTCCGGTCGGGCCTTACCACCGCCATGACTAGAGTACCGCTCAAAAGGTCCATAACAATAGATCCGACCGTTGGATCGCTATAAAAGTTTTTTCACGAGTTTTGAGAGGCTGTTTTACTTGGAGTAGCGAGGAATCAGTACCGGACTCCGGCGATGCCCAGTCGGACCTTACCGCCGACATGACTAGAGTACCGGGTAAAAAGGTCCATAACAGTAGATCCGACCGTTGGATCGCTCTAAAATTTTTTTCACGAGTTTCCAGAAGCTGTTTTAATTGGAGTAGCGTGGAATCAGTATTGCACAACGTCGCTGCACGGTCGGGCCTTAACACGGACATGAGTAGAGTACCGCTCAAAAGGTCCATAACTATAGATCCGACCGTTGGATCGGTCTAAAATTTTTTTCACGACTTTCCGGAGGCTGTTTTACTTCGAGTAGCGTGTAATCAGAACCGCACTCCGACGCTGTCCGGTCGGGCCTTACCAGCGACATGACTAGAGTACCGGCTCAAAAGGTCCATAACAATAGATCCGACCGTTGGATCGCTATAAAAGTTTTTTCACGTGTTTCTGGAGGCTGTTTTACTTGGAGTAGCTTGGAATCAGCACCCCACTCCAACGATGCCAGTCGGACCTTACCACGGACACGACTAGAGGGCCGGGTAAAAAGGTCCATAACAATAGATCTGACCGTTGGATCGCTCTAAAATTTTTTTCACGAGTTTCCGGAAGCTGTTTTACTTGGAGTAGCGTGGAATCAGTACCGCACTCCGACGCTGTTCGGTCGGGCCTTAACACCGACAGGAGTAGAGTACCGGCTCAAAAGGTCCATAACTATAGATCCGACCGGGATCGGTCTAAAAATTTTTTCACGACTTTCCGGAGGCTGTTTTACTTCGAGTAGCGTGTAATCAGAACCGCACTCCGACGCTGTCCGGTCGGGCCTTACCACCGCCATGACTAGAGTACCGGCTCAAAAGGTCCATAACAATAGATCCGACCGTTGGATCGCTATAAAAGTTTTTTCACGAGTTTCCGGAGGCTGTTTTACTTGGAGTAGCTTGGAATCAGTACCCCACTCCAACGATGCCAGTCGGACCTTACCACGGACACGACTAGAGGGCCGGGTAAAAAGGTCCAATAACAATAGATCCGACCATTGGATCGCTTTAAAATTTTTTTCACGACATTCCGGAGGCTGTTTTACTTGGAGTGGCTTGGAATCCGTACCCCACTCCAACGATGCCAGTCGGACCTTACCACGGACACGACTAGAGGGCCGGGTCAAAAGGTCCATAACAATAGATCCGACTGTTGGATCGCTACAAAAGTTTTTTCACGAGTTTCCGGATGCTGTTTTACTTGGAGTAGCTTGGAATCAGTACCCCACTCCAACGATCCCAGTCGGACCTTACCACGGACACGACTAGAGGGCCGGGTAAAAAGGTCCATAACAATAGATCCGACCGTTGGATCGCTGTAAAATTTTTTCATGAGTTTCCGGAAGTTGTTTTACTGGGAGTAGCTTGGAATCAGTACCGCACTCCGACGATGTCCGGTCGGGCCTTAACACCGACATGAGTAGAGTACCGGCTCAAAAGGTCCATAACTATTGATCCGACCGTTGGATCGGTCTAAAATTTTTTTCACGACTTTCCGGAGGCTGTTTTACTTCGAGTAGCGTGTAATCAGAACCGCACTCCGACGCTGTCCGGTCGGCCCTTACCACCGCCATGACTAGAGTACCGCCTCAAAAGGTCCATAACAATAGATCCGACCGTTGGATCGCTATAAAAGTTTTTTCACGAGTTTTGAGAGGCTGTTTTACTTGGAGTAGCGAGGAATCAGTACCGGACTCCGGCGATGCCCAGTCGGACCTTACCGCCGACATGACTAGAGTACCGGGTAAAAAGGTCCATAACAGTAGATCCGACCGTTGGATCGCTCTAAAATTTTTTTCACGAGTTTCCAGAAGCTGTTTTAATTGGAGTAGCGTGGAATCAGTATTGCACAACGTCGCTGCACGGTCGGGCCTTAACACGGACATGAGTAGAGTACCGGCTCAAAAGGTCCATAACTATAGATCCGACCGTTGGATCGGTCTAAAATTTTTTTCACGACTTTCCGGAGGCTGTTTTACTTCGAGTAGCGTGTAATCAGAACCGCACTCCGACGCTGTCCGGTCGGGCCTTACCAGCGACATGACTAGAGTACCGGCTCAAAAGGTCCATAACAATAGATCCGACCGTTGGATCGCTATAAAAGTTTTTTCACGTGTTTCTGGAGGCTGTTTTACTTGGAGTAGCTTGGAATCAGCACCCCACTCCAACGATGCCAGTCGGACCTTACCACGGACACGACTAGAGGGCCGGGTAAAAAGGTCCATAACAATAGACTGACCGGTTGGATCGCTCTAAAAATTTTTTTCACGAGTTTCCGGAAGCTGTTTTACTTGGAGTAGCGTGGAATCAGTACCGCACTCCGACGATGTCCGGTCGGGCCTTAACACCGACAGGAGTAGAGTACCGGCTCAAAAGGTCCATAACTATAGATCCGACCGTTGGATCGGTCTAAAAATTTTTTTCACGACTTTCCGGAGGCTGTTTTACTTCGAGTAGCGTGTAATCAGAACCGCACTCCGACGCTGTCCGGTCGGGCCTTACCAGCGACATGACTAGAGTACCGGCTCAAAAGGTCCATAACAATAGATCCGACCGTTGGATCGCTATAAAAGTTTTTTCACGAGTTTTCGGAGGCTGTTTTACTTGGAGTAGCTTGGAATCAGTACCCCACTCCAACGATGCCAGTCGGACCTTACCACGGACACGACTAGAGGCCGGGTAAAAAGGTCCATAACAATAGATCCGACCGTTGGATCGCTCTAAAATTTTTTTCACGAGTTTCCGGAAGCTGTTTTACTTGGAGTAGCGTGGAATCAGTACCGCACTCCGACGATGTCCGGTC
Organism: Populus alba; assembly: GCF_005239225.2. Classification (NCBI taxonomy): domain Eukaryota; kingdom Viridiplantae; phylum Streptophyta; class Magnoliopsida; order Malpighiales; family Salicaceae; genus Populus; species Populus alba. The sequence goes on along the minus strand of NW_027340123.1, from coordinate 7,444 downwards.
GGGCCTTAACACCGACATGAGTAGAGTACCGGCTCAAAAGGTCCATAACTATAGATCCGACCGTTGGATCGGTCTAAAATTTTTTTCACGACTTTCCGGAGGCTGTTTTACTTCGAGTAGCGTGTAATCAGAACCGCACTCCGACGCTGTCCGGTCGGGCCTTACCACCGCCATGACTAGAGTACCGGCTCAAAAGGTCCATAACAATAGATCCGACCGTTGGATCGCTATAAAAGTTTTTTCACGAGTTTTCGAGAGGCTGTTTTACTTGGAGTAGCGTGGAATCAGTACCGGACTCCGCGATGCCCAGTCGGACCTTACCGCCGACATGACTAGAGTACCGGGTAAAAAGGTCCATAACAGTAGATCCGACCGTTGGATCGCTCTAAAATTTTTTTTCACGAGTTTCCGGAAGCTGTTTTACTTGGAGTAGCGTGGAATCAGTACACGATGTCCGGTCGGGCCTTAACACCGACATGAGTAGAGTACCGGCTCAAAAGGTCCATAACTATAGATCCGACCGTTGGATCGGTCTAAAATTTTTTTTCACGACTTTCCGGAGGCTGTTTTACTTCGAGTAGCGTGTAATCAGAACCGCACTCCGACGCTGTCCGGTCGGGCCTTACCAGCGACATGACTAGAGTACCGGCTCAAAAGGTCCATAACAATAGATCCGACCGTTGGATCGCTATAAAAGTTTTTTCACGTGTTTCCGGAGGCTGTTTTACTTGGAGTAGCTTGGAATCAGCCACTCCAACGATGCCAGTCGGACCTTACCACGGACACGACTAGAGGGCCGGGTAAAAAGGTCCATAACAATAGATCCGACCGTTGGATCGCTCTAAAATTTTTTTCACGAGTTTCCGGAAGCTGTTTTACTTGGAGTAGCGTGGAATCAGTACCCGCACTCCGACGATGTTCCGGTCGGGCCTTAACACCGACAGGAGTAGAGTACCGCTCAAAAGGTCCATAACTATAGATCCGACCATGGGATCGGTCTAAAATTTTTTTCACGACTTTCCGGAGGCTGTTTTACTTCGAGTAGCGTGTAATCAGAACCGCACTCCGACGCTGTCCGGTCGGGCCTTACCAGCGACATGACTAGAGTACCGGCTCAAAAGGTCCATAACAATAGATCCGACCGTTGGATCGCTATAAAAGTTTTTTCACGAGTTTTCGGAGGCTGTTTTACTTGGAGTAGCTTGGAATCAGCACCCCACTCCAACGATGCCAGTCGGACCTTACCACGGACACGACTAGAGGGCCGGTAAAAAGGTCCATAACAATAGATCCGACCGTTGGATCGCTCTAAAAATTTTTTCACGAGTTTCCGGAAGCTGTTTTACTTGGAGTAGCTTGGAATCAGTACCGCACTCCGACCACCGACAGGAGTAGAGTACCGGCTCAAAAGGTCCATAACTATAGATCCGACCGTTGGATCGGTCTAAAATTTTTTTCACGACTTTCCGGAGGCTGTTTTACTTCGAGTAGCGTGTAATCAGAACCGCACTCCGACGCTGTCCGGTCGGGCCTTACCAACGACATGACTAGAGTACCGGCTCAAAAGGTCCATAACAATAGATCCGACCGTTGGATCGCTATAAAAGTTTTTTCACGAGTTTTCCGGAGGCTGTTTTACTTGGAGTAGCTTGGAATCAGTACCCCACTCCAACGATCCCAGTCGGACCTTACCACGGACACGACTAGAGGGCCGGGTAAAAAGGTCCATAACAATAGATCCGACCGTTGGATCGCTGTAAAATTTTTTTCACGAGTTTCCGGAAGCTGTTTTACTGGGAGTAGCTTGGAATCAGTACCGCACTCCGACGATGTCCGGTCGGGCCTTAACACCGACATGAGTAGAGTACCGCTCAAAAGGTCCATAACTATTGATCCGACCGTTGGATCGGTCTAAAATTTTTTTCACGACTTTCCGGAGGCTGTTTTACTTCGAGTAGCGTGTAATCAGAACCGCACTCCGACGCTGTCCGGTCGGGCCTTACCACCGCCATGACTAGAGTACCGCTCAAAAGGTCCATAACAATAGATCCGACCGTTGGATCGCTATAAAAGTTTTTTCACGAGTTTTCAGAGGCTGTTTTACTTGGAGTAGCGTGGAATCAGTACCGTACTCCGACGATGCCCAGTCGGACCTTACCGCCGACATGACTAGAGTACCGGGTAAAAAGGTCCATAACAGTAGATCCGACCGTTGGATCGCTCTAAAATTTTTTTCACGAGTTTCCAGAAGCTGTTTTAATTGGAGTAGCGTGGAATCAGTATTGCACAACGTCGCTGCACGGTCGGGCCTTAACACGACATGAGTAGAGTACCGGCTCAAAAGGTCCATAACTATAGATCCGACCGTTGGATCGGTCTAAAATTTTTTTCACGACTTTCCGGAGGCTGTTTTACTTCGAGTAGCGTGTAATCAGAACGCACTCCGACGCTGTCCGGTCGGGCCTTACCACCGCGACATGACTAGAGTACCGGCTCAAAAGGTCCATAACAATAGATCCGACCGTTGGATCGCTATAAAAGTTTTTTCACGTGTTTCCGGAGGCTGTTTTACTTGGAGTAGCTTGGAATCAGTACCCCACTCCAACGATGCCCAGTCGGACCTTACCACGGACACGACTAGGGTCCATTCCCAATGATGGACCGTTGGATCGCTCTAAAATTTTTTTCACGAGTTTCCGGAAGCTGTTTTACTTGGAGTAGCGTGGAATCAGTACCGCACTCCGACGATGTCCGGTCGGGCCTTAACACCGACAGGAGTAGAGTACCGGCTCAAAAGGTCCATAACTATAGATCCGACCGTTGGATCGGTCTAAAATTTTTTTCACGACTTTCCGGAGGCTGTTTTACTTCGAGTAGCGTGTAATCAGAACCGCACTCCGACGCTGTCCGGTCGGGCCTTACCAGCGACATGACTAGAGTACCGGCTCAAAAGGTCCATAACAATAGATCCGACCGTTGGATCGCTATAAAAGTTTTTTCACGATTTCCGGAGGCTGTTTTACTTGGAGTAGCTTGGAATCAGTACCCCACTCCAACGATGCCAGTCGGACCTTACCACGGACACGACTAGAGGGCCGGGTAAAAAGGTCCATAACAATAGATCCGACCGTTGGATCGCTCTAAAATTTTTTTTCACGAGTTTCCGGAAGCTGTTTTACTTGGAGTAGCGTGGAATCAGTACCGCACTCCGACGATGTCCGGTCGGGCCTTAACACCGACATGAGTAGAGTACCGGCTCAAAAGGTCCATAACTATAGATCCGACCGTTGGATCGGTCTAAAATTTTTTTCACGACTTTCCGGAGGCTGTTTTACTTCGAGTAGCGTGTAATCAGAACCGCACTCCGACGCTGTCCGGTCGGGCCTTACCACCGACATGACTAGAGTACCGGCTCAAAAGGTCCATAACAATAGATCCGACCGTTGGATCGCTATAAAAGTTTTTTCACGAGTTTCCGGAGGCTGTTTTACTTGGAGTAGCTTGGAATCAGTACCCCACTCCAACGATGCCAGTCGGACCTTACCACGGACACGACTAGAGGGCCGGGTAAAAAGGTCCAATAACAATAGATCCGACCATTGGATCGCTTTAAAATTTTTTTCACGACATTCCGGAGGCTGTTTTACTTGGAGTGGCTTGGAATCCGTACCCCACTCCAACGATGCCAGTCGGACCTTACCACGGACACGACTAGAGGGCCGGGTCAAAAGGTCCATAACAATAGATCCGACTGTTGGATCGCTACAAAAGTTTTTTTCACGAGTTTCCGGATGCTGTTTTACTTGGAGTAGCTTGGAATCAGTACCCCACTCCAACGATCCCAGTCGGACCTTACCACGGACACGACTAGAGGGCCGGGTAAAAAGGTCCATAACAATAGATCCGACCGTTGGATCGCTGTAAAATTTTTTTCATGAGTTTCCGGAAGTTGTTTTTACTGGGAGTAGCTTGGAATCCGTACCCCACTCCGACGATGTCCGGTCGGGCCTTAACACCGACATGAGTAGAGTACCGGCTCAAAAGGTCCATAACTATTGATCCGACCGTTGGATCGGTCTAAAATTTTTTTCACGACTTTCCGGAGGCTGTTTTACTTCGAGTAGCGTGTAATCAGAACCGCACTCCGACGCTGTCCGGTAGGCCCTTACCACCGCCATGACTAGAGTACCGCTCAAAAGGTCCATAACAATAGATCCGACCGTTGGATCGCTATAAAAGTTTTTTCACGAGTTTTGAGAGGCTGTTTTACTTGGAGTAGCGAGGAATCAGTACCGGACTCCGGCGATGCCCAGTCGGACCTTACCGCCGACATGACTAGAGTACCGGGTAAAAAGGTCCATAACAGTAGATCCGACCGTTGGATCGCTCTAAAATTTTTTTCACGAGTTTCCAGAAGCTGTTTTAATTGGAGTAGCGTGGAATCAGTAACAACTCCGACCGGTCGGGCCTTAACACGGACATGAGTAGAGTACCGGCTCAAAAGGTCCATAACTATAGATCCGACCGTTGGATCGGTCTAAAATTTTTTTCACGACTTTCCGGAGGCTGTTTTACTTCGAGTAGCGTGTAATCAGAACCGCACTCCGACGCTGTCCGGTCGGGCCTTACCAGCGACATGACTAGAGTACCGGCTCAAAAGGTCCATAACAATAGATCCGACCGTTGGATCGCTATAAAAGTTTTTTCACGTGTTTCCGGAGGCTGTTTTACTTGGAGTAGCTTGGAATCAGTACCCCACTCCAACGATGCCAGTCGGACCTTACCACGGACACGACTAGAGGGCCGGGTAAAAAGGTCCATAACAATAGATCCGACCGTTGGATCGCTCTAAAATTTTTTTCACGAGTTTCCGGAAGCTGTTTTACTTGGAGTAGCTTGGAATCAGTACCGCACTCCGACGATGTCCGGTCGGGCCTTAACACCGACAGGAGTAGAGTACCGGCTCAAAAGGTCCATAACTATAGATCCGACCGTTGGATCGGTCTAAAATTTTTTTCACGACTTTCCGGAGGCTGTTTTACTTCGAGTAGCGTGTAATCAGAACCGCACTCCGACGCTGTCCGGTCGGGCCTTACCAGCCATGACTAGAGTACCGGCTCAAAAGGTCCATAACAATAGATCCGACCGTTGGATCGCTATAAAAGTTTTTTCACGAGTTTCCGGAGGCTGTTTTACTTGGAGTAGCGTGGAATCAGTACCCCACTCCAACGATGCCAGTCGGACCTTACCACGACACGACTAGAGGGCCGGGTAAAAAGGTCCATAACAATAGATCCGACCGTTGGATCGCTTCAAAAATTTTTTTGTTTTCTGTTTTACAGCTTGTTTTTTGTTTTCGGAAACTGGGAGTAGCGTGGAATCAGTACCGCACTCCGACGATGTCCGGTCGGGCCTTAACACCGACATGAGTAGAGTACCCGCTCAAAAGGTCCATAACTATAGATCCGACCGTTGGATCGGTCTCAAATTTTTTTTCACGACTTTTGGAGGCTGTTTTTACTTCGAGTAGCGTGTAATCAGAACCGCACTCCGACGCTGTCCGGTCGGGCCTTACCACCGCCATGACTAGAGTACCGCCTCAAAAGGTCCATAACAATAGATCCGACCGTTGGATCGCTATAAAAGTTTTTTTCACGAGTTTCCGGAGGCTGTTTTACTTGGAGTAGCTTGAATCAGTACCTCCCGATGCCAGTTCGGACCTTACCGCCGACATGACTAGAGTACCGGGTAAAAAAGGTCCATAACAGTAGATCCGACCGTTGGATCGCTCTAAAATTTTTTTCACGAGTTTCCGGAAGCTGTTTTACTTGGAGTAGCGTGGAATCAGTACCGCACTCCGACGATGTCCGGTCGGGCCTTAACACGGACATGAGTAGAGTACCGGCTCAAAAGGTCCATAACTATAGATCCGACCGTTGGATCGGTCTAAAATTTTTTTCACGACTTTCCGGAGGCTGTTTTACTTCGAGTAGCGTGTAATCAGAACCGCACTCCGACGCTGTCCGGTCGGGCCTTAACACCACGGTGATAGATACTTCAAAAGGTCCATAACAATAGATCCGACGTTGGATCGCTATAAAAGTTTTTCACGAGTTTCCGGAGGCTGTTTTTACTTGGAGTAGCTTGGAATCAGTACCCCACTCCAACGATGCCCAGTCGGACCTTACCACGGACACGACTAGAGGGCCGGGTAAAAAGGTCCATAACAATAGATCCGACCGTTGGATCGCTCTAAAATTTTTTCACGAGTTTCCGGAAGCTGTTTTACTTGGAGTAGCGTGGAATCCAGTACCGCACTCCGACGATGTCCGGTCGGGCCTTAACACCGACATGAGTAGAGTACCGGCTCAAAAGGTCCATAACTATAGATCCGACCGTTGGATCGGTCTCAAATTTTTTTCACGACTTTTCCGGAGGCTGTTTTACTTCGAGTAGCGTGTAATCAGAACCGCACTCCGACGCTGTCCCGGTCGGGGCCTTACCACCAGCGACATGACTAGAGTACCGGCTCAAAAGGTCCATAACAATAGATCCGACCGTTGGATCGCTATAAAAGTTTTTTTCACGAGTTTTCGAGAGGCTGTTTTATTACTTGGAGTAGCGTGGAATCAGTACCGTTACTCCGAACGATGCCCAGTCGGACCTTACCACCGACTTGGATGGACTAGAGCCGGGTAAAAAGGTCCATAACAGTAGATCCGACCGTTGGATCGTCTCTAAAATTTTTTTCACGAGTTTCCGGAAGCTGTTTTACTTGGAGTAGCGTGGAATCAGTACCGCACTCCGACGATGTCCGGTCGGGCCTTAACACCGACATGAGTAGAGTACCGGCTCAAAAGGTCCATAACTATAGATCCGACCGTTGGATCGGTCTAAAATTTTTTTCACGACTTTCCGGAGGCTGTTTTACTTCGAGTAGCGTGTAATCAGAACCGCACTCCGACGCTGTCCGTCGGGCCTTACCACCGCCCATGACTAGAGTACCGCCTCAAAAGGTCCATAACAATAGATCCGACCGTTGGGATCGCTATAAAAAGTTTTTTCACGAGTTTCCGGAGGCTGTTTTACTTGGAGTAAAGCTTGGAATCAGTACCCCACTCCAACGATGCCAGTCGGACCTTACCACGGACACGACTAGAGGGGTACCGGGTAAAAAGGTCCATAACAATAGATCCGACCGTTGGATCGCTCTTAAAAGTTTTTTTCACGAGTTTCCGGAAGGCTGTTTTACTTGGAGTAGCTTTGGAATCAGTACCCCACTCCAACGATGCCAGTCGGAACCTTAACACACGACAGGAGTAGAGGGCCGGGTAACCCGCTCAAAAGGTCCATAACTATAGATCCGACCGATGGATCGGCTAAAATTTTTTTCACGACTTTCCGGAGGCTGTTTTACTTGGAGTAGCGTGGAATCAGAACCGCA
>NW_027340122.1:0-27998 GCF_005239225.2 Populus alba | reverse complement strand
TCCATCCATGGTTGCTCTGGAAATAGGCAGTGGCATATATAGTCCATACGCATTCTCTTTACCTTTAGCTCTCCTGCAAATAGCACATCTTTCAATCACCTTGTGTACATCCCGTAACATACTAGGCCAAAATAAATGTTCTTTTTAGCAGCTCATAAGTCTTCTTCTCCCCAAAATGACCACTAAGACCACCACGATGAGCCTCTCGCACAAGCAACTCCCGTAACGAACCTGAAGGAATACACATTCTGCCCATTTTGAACAAGTAACCTTCATGCATAAAGAACCCATCACAAGCTCCCTTTGCACATTCGGCAACCACATTAGCAAAGTAGGAATCATTGGCATACTGATCCTTCACCTGTTCAAAACCCATCAGCCTTGCATTCAACATAGAGATCAGTGCATACCTCCTAGAAAGAGCATCAGCAACCACATTAACCTGCCCTTTTCTTGTACTTTATGACATAAGGAAATGACTCCATGAACTCCACCCATTTAGCGTGTCTTCGATTCAACTTGTTTTGCCCCTTGAGATACTTCAAGGCTTCATGATCAGTATGTATAACAAATTCCTTAGGCAACAAGTAGTGCTGCCATACCTCCAGAGCCCGAATCAAAAGCATAGAACTCCTTGCCGCAAATAGAGTAGTTCAAACGCGCTCCATTTAACTTTTCACTGAAGAATGCAATCGGTCTCTTTTCTTGCATCAAAACAGCACCGATTCCAACCCCGGAAGCATCGCACTCTATTTCGAATGTTTTAGCAAAGTCTGGAAGTGCTAAAACTGGAGCAGTACACAACTTTTCCTTAATTATCTCAAAAGCTTTCTGCGCATCTTCACTCCATCTAAACTCCTTCCCTTTTTCAAGCATTCTGTCATAGGAGCAACAATAGAGCTGAAGTCTTTCACAAATCGCCTGTAGAAAGAAGCTAAACCATGGAAACTCCTCACATCAGTGATACTAGCAGGTTTTGGCCAGTCTCGAATTGCCTCAATTTTCTCCTCGTCAACTCTAACTCCCCTGCTAGAGATAATATATCCAAGAAACACGACACTTTGTGAGTTTCCCATACAACTTGGAATCTTGCAAAGTCTCAAACACAACTCTAAGATGCTTCACATGATCGTCAAAGGTCTTGCTATACACTAGGATGTCGTCAAAATATACACAACAAACAGCCCAATATACTTCCTCAAAACATGATTCTCCACCAAGGTAGTTGACGCAACATTAGTGCAATGATGTGCATCATGGGAATTATAATCCATCTCGTAAAGATGAATCTAATATGCAAGGAGGATTCAGATGGTCCAATGACAAGAGCGAGAGCGAAACAACTACAACGGGCCTTGACGAATCAAATTGCAATGATTGAAGCTGCGTCGGAGTTAAAAATTAGCAATCAGTTTGAAATTGGTTCAAGGGTGCTTATTTGCCTACAATTGGAACTTGGAGATGGGAAAAGCCCTTAATGGTTCTTTTCATGCTGGGCTACTTGTATTTGGATTGATAATGCAAGTGAAGGAATTGATGCTGTTTACGGTCAGAACAGTAGATGGATTTGAACCCGAATTTGAAGTCATCCAATGCATGTGAAAACACGATTTATGTAGGTAAAACTCAAGTTCAGAACGTGATCTTTCTATATTGTCCAACCATGATTGCATTGGACTTTTGTGTCCCATGACGCACATCATCAGCCCCGGGTTGATAATGATTTGTCCTCAAATCAGAATCGTCATCATCATCCAAGTACGGAGATAAGTCTTTCACATTAAAAGTAGCTGATACGTTGTAATCACCAGGAAGATCTACCTTATACGCATTGTCATTCACCTTCTCTATAATATGAAATGGACCGTCAGCTCTTGGCATCAACTTGGACTTACGTTTGCTTGGGAAATCTGCCCTTGCTAATATGAATCCAAACAAGATCTCCAGGTTCAAACCTGACCATCTTTCGCCCCTTGTTAGCTTGTTTAGCATACTTTGTTGTTTTCTCCTCAATATGCAGTCGAACCTGCTCATGTAGTTTCTTCATCAATTCTGCCTTTCTAATTCCATCCATAGATGTCCTCTCATCAATTGGAATATGAACAAGATCAATAAGAACACAAGGATTAAAGCCATACACAACCTCAAAGGGTGAAAATTTTGTAGCCCCATGCACACTACGATTATATGCAAACTCCACAATCGGCAAACAAGTATCCCAACTCTTCAAATTCTTATGTATAACAGCTCGTAACAAAGAAGATAAAGTTCGGTTTACTACCTCAGTTTGTGGATGACATGCCGTACTGAAAAGTAACTTTGTTCCGAGTTTCCTCCAAAGAGTCTTCCAAAAGTGGCTTAAGAACTTTGTATCACGATCAGAGACAATGCTTTTAGGAATTCCATGCAAACGAACAATCTCTTGAAAGAACAAATCAGCAACATGCACTGCATCGTCACTTTTCGTACAAGGAATGAAATGGGACATTTTGGAGAATCGATCAACCACCACCATTATCGAATCCTTCCCACGTTGTGTTCTTGGTAGTCCAAGTACAAAGTCCATGCTAATGTCCATCCATGGTTGCTCTGGAATAGGCAGTGGCATATATAGTCCATACGCATTCTCTTTACCTTTAGCTCTCCTGCAAATAGCACATCTTTCAATCACCTTGTGTACATCCCGTAACATACTAGGCCAAAAATAAATGTTCTTTTAGCAGCTCATAAGTCTTCTTCTCCCCAAAATGACCACTAAGACCACCACCACGATGAGCCTCTCGCACAAGCAACTCCCGTAACGAACCTGAAGGAATACACATTCTGCCCATTTTGAACAAGTAACCTTCATGCATAAAGAACCCATCACAAGCTCCCTTTGCACATTCGGCAACCACATTAGCAAAGTAGGAATCATTGGCATACTGATCCTTCACCTGTTCAAAACCCATCAGCCTTGCATTCAACATAGAGATCAGTGCATACCTCCTAGAAAGAGCATCAGCAACCACATTAACCTGCCCTTTCTTGTACTTTATGACATAAGGAAATGACTCCATGAACTCCACCCATTTAGCGTGTCTTCGATTCAACTTGTTTTGCCCCTTGAGATACTTCAAGGCTTCATGATCAGTATGTATAACAAATTCCTTAGGCAACAAGTAGTGCTGCCATACCTCCAGAGCCCGAATCAAAAGCATAGAACTCCTTGCCGTAAATAGAGTAGTTCAAACGCGCTCCATTTAACTTTTCACTGAAGAATGCAATCGGTCTCTTTTCTTGCATCAAAACAGCACCGATTCCAACCCCGGAAGCATCGCACTCTATTTCGAATGTTTTAGCAAAGTCTGGAAGTGCTAAAACTGGAGCAGTACACAACTTTTCCTTAATTATCTCAAAAGCTTTCTGCGCATCTTCACTCCATCTAAACTCCTTCCCTTTTTTCAAGCATTCTGTCATAGGAGCAACAATAGAGCTGAAGTCTTTCACAAATCGCCTGTAGAAAGAAGCTAAACCATGGAAACTCCTCACATCAGTGATACTAGCAGGTTTTGGCCAGTCTCGAATTGCCTCAATTTTCTCCTCGTCAACTCTAACTCCCCTGCTAGAGATAATATATCCAAGAAACACGACACTTTGTGAGTTTCCCATACAACTTGGAATCTTGCAAAGTCTCAAACACAACTCTAAGATGCTTCACATGATCGTCAAAGGTCTTGCTATACACTAGGATGTCGTCAAAATATACCACAACAAACAGCCCAATATACTTCCTCAAAACATGATTCTCCACCAAGGTAGTTGACGCAACATTAGTGCAATGATGTGCATCATGGGAATTATAATCCATCTCGTAAAGATGAATCTAATATGCAGGAGGATTCAGATGGTCCAATGACAAGAGCGAGAGCGAAACAACTACAACGGGCCTTGACGAATCAAATTGCAATGATTGAAGCTGCGTCGGAGTTAAAAATTAGCAATCAGTTTGAAATTGGTTCAAGGGTGCTTATTTGCCTACAATTGGAACTTGGAGATGGGAAAAGCCCTTAATGGTTCTTTTCATGCTGGGCTACTTGTATTTGGATTGATAATGCAAGTGAAGGAATTGATGCTGTTTACGGTCAGAACAGTAGATGGATTTGAACCCGAATTTGAAGTCATCCAATGCATGTGAAAACACGATTTATGTAGGTAAAACTCAAGTTCAGAACGTGATCTTTCTATATTGTCCAACCATGATTGCATTGGACTTTTGTGTCCCATGACGCACATCATCAGCCCCGGGTTGATAATGATTTGTCCTCAAATCAGAATCGTCATCATCATCCAAGTACGGAGATAAGTCTTTCACATTAAAAGTAGCTGATACGTTGTAATCACCAGGAAGATCTACCTTATACGCATTGTCATTCACCTTCTCTATAATATGAAATGGACCGTCAGCTCTTGGCATCAACTTGGACTTACGTTTGCTTGGAAATCTGCCCTTGCTAATATGAATCCAAACAAGATCTCCAGGTTCAAACCTGACCATCTTTCGCCCCTTGTTAGCTTGTTTAGCATACTTTGTTGTTTTCTCCTCAATATGCAGTCGAACCTGCTCATGTAGTTTCTTCATCAATTCTGCCTTTCTAATTCCATCCATAGATGTCCTCTCATCAATTGGAATATGAACAAGATCAATAAGAACACAAGGATTAAAGCCATACACAACCTCAAATGGTGAAAATCTTGTAGCCCCATGCACACTGCGATTATATGCAAACTCCACAATCGGCAAACAAGTATCCCAACTCTTCAAATTCTTATGTATAACAGCTCGTAACAAAGAAGATAAAGTTCGGTTTACTACCTCAGTTTGTGGATGACATGCCGTACTGAAAAGTAACTTTGTTCCGAGTTTCCTCCAAAGAGGTCTTCCAAAAGTGGCTTAAGAACTTTGTATCACGATCAGAGACAATGCTTTTAGGAATTCCATGCAAACGAACAATCTCTTGAAAGAACAAATCAGCAACATGCACTGCATCGTCACTTTTCGTACAAGGAATGAAATGGGACATTTTGGAGAATCGATCAACCACCACCATTATCGAATCCTTCCCACGTTGTGTTCTTGGTAGTCCAAGTACAAAGTCCATGCTAATGTCCATCCATGGTTGCTCTGGAATAGGCAGTGGCATATATAGTCCATACGCATTCTCTTTACCTTTAGCTCTCCTGCAAATAGCACATCTTTCAATCACCTTGTGTACATCCCGTAACATACTAGGCCAAAAATAAATGTTCTTTAGCAGCTCATAAGTCTTCTTCTCCCCAAAATGACCACTAAGACCACCACGATGAGCCTCTCGCACAAGCAACTCCCGTAACGAACCTGAAGGAATACACATTCTGCCCATTTTGAACAAGTAACCTTCATGCATAAAGAACCCATCACAAGCTCCCTTTGCACATTCGGCAACCACATTAGCAAAGTAGGAATCATTGGCATACTGATCCTTCACCTGTTCAAAACCCATCAGCCTTGCATTCAACATAGAGATCAGTGCATACCTCCTAGAAAGAGCATCAGCAACCACATTAACCTGCCCTTTCTTGTACTTTATGACATAAGGAAATGACTCCATGAACTCCACCCATTTAGCGTGTCTTCGATTCAACTTGTTTTGCCCCTTGAGATACTTCAAGGCTTCATGATCAGTATGTATAACAAATTCCTTAGGCAACAAGTAGTGCTGCCATACCTCCAGAGCCCGAATCAAAGCATAGAACTCCTTGCCGTAAATAGAGTAGTTCAAACGCGCTCCATTTAACTTTTCACTGAAGAATGCAATCGGTCTCTTTTCTTGCATCAAAACAGCACCGATTCCAACCCCGGAAGCATCGCACTCTATTTCGAATGTTTTAGCAAAGTCTGGAAGTGCTAAAACTGGAGCAGTACACAACTTTTCCTTAATTATCTCAAAAGCTTTCTGCGCATCTTCACTCCATCTAAACTCCTTCCCTTTTTTCAAGCATTCTGTCATAGGAGCAACAATAGAGCTGAAGTCTTTCACAAATCGCCTGTAGAAAGAAGCTAAACCATGGAAACTCCTCACATCAGTGATACTAGCAGGTTTTGGCCAGTCTCGAATTGCCTCAATTTTCTCCTCATCAACTCTAACTCCCCTGCTAGAGATAATATATCCAAGAAACACGACACTTTGTGAGTTTCCCATACAACTTGGAATCTTGCAAAGTCTCAAACACAACTCTAAGATGCTTCACATGATCGTCAAAGGTCTTGCTATACACTAGGATGTCGTCAAAATATACCACAACAAACAGCCCAATATACTTCCTCAAAACATGATTCTCCACCAAGGTAGTTGACGCAACATTAGTGCAATGATGTGCATCATGGGAATTATAATCCATCTCGTAAAGATGAATCTAATATGCAGAGGATTCAGATGGTCCAATGACAAGAGCGAGAGCGAAACAACTACAACGGGCCTTGACGAATCAAATTGCAATGATTGAAGCTGCGTCGGAGTTAAAAATTAGCAATCAGTTTGAAATTGGTTCAAGGGTGCTTATTTGCCTACAATTGGAACTTGGAGATGGGAAAAGCCCTTAATGGTTCTTTTCATGCTGGGCTACTTGTATTTGGATTGATAATGCAAGTGAAGGAATTGATGCTGTTTACGGTCAGAACAGTAGATGGATTTGAACCCGAATTTGAAGTCATCCAATGCATGTGAAAACACGATTTATGTAGGTAAAACTCAAGTTCAGAACGTGATCTTTCTATATTGTCCAACCATGATTGCATTGGACTTTTGTGTCCCATGACGCACATCATCAGCCCCGGGTTGATAATGATTTGTCCTCAAATCAGAATCGTCATCATCATCCAAGTACGGAGATAAGTCTTTCACATTAAAAGTAGCTGATACGTTGTAATCACCAGGAAGATCTACCTTATACGCATTGTCATTCACCTTCTCTATAATATGAAATGGACCGTCAGCTCTTGGCATCAACTTGGACTTACGTTTGCTTGGAAATCTGCCCTTGCTAATATGAATCCAAACAAGATCTCCAGGTTCAAACCTGACCATCTTTCGCCCCTTGTTAGCTTGTTTAGCATGCTTTGTTGTTTTCTCCTCAATATGCAGTCGAACCTGCTCATGTAGTTTCTTCATCAATTCTGCCTTTCTAATTCCATCCATAGATGTCCTCTCATCAATTGGAATATGAACAAGATCAATAAGAACACAAGGATTAAAGCCATACACAACCTCAAATGGTGAAAATCTTGTAGCCCCATGCACACTGCGATTATATGCAAACTCCACAATCGGCAAACAAGTATCCCAACTCTTCAAATTCTTATGTATAACAGCTCGTAACAAAGAAGATAAAGTTCGGTTTACTACCTCAGTTTGTGGATGACATGCCGTACTGAAAAGTAACTTTGTTCCGAGTTTCCTCCAAAGAGTCTTCCAAAAGTGGCTTAAGAACTTTGTATCACGATCAGAGACAATGCTTTTAGGAATTCCATGCAAACGAACAATCTCTTGAAAGAACAAATCAGCAACATGCACTGCATCGTCACTTTTCGTACAAGGAATGAAATGGGACATTTTGGAGAATCGATCAACCACCACCATTATCGAATCCTTCCCACGTTGTGTTCTTGGTAGTCCAAGTACAAAGTCCATGCTAATGTCCATCCATGGTTGCTCTGGAATAGGCAGTGGCATATATAGTCCATACGCATTCTCTTTACCTTTAGCTCTCCTGCAAATAGCACATCTTTCAATCACCTTGTGTACATCCCGTAACATACTAGGCCAAAAATAAATGTTCTTTTAGCAGCTCATAAGTCTTCTTCTCCCCAAAATGACCACTAAGACCACCACACGATGAGCCTCTCGCACAAGCAACTCCCGTAACGAACCTGAAGGAATACACATTCTGCCCATTTTGAACAAGTAACCTTCATGCATAAAGAACCCATCACAAGCTCCCTTTGCACATTCGGCAACCACATTAGCAAAGTAGGAATCATTGGCATACTGATCCTTCACCTGTTCAAAACCCATCAGCCTTGCATTCAACATAGAGATCAGTGCATACCTCCTAGAAAGAGCATCAGCAACCACATTAACCTGCCCTTTCTTGTACTTTATGACATAAGGAAATGACTCCATGAACTCCACCCATTTAGCGTGTCTTCGATTCAACTTGTTTTGCCCCTTGAGATACTTCAAGGCTTCATGATCAGTATGTATAACAAATTCCTTAGGCAACAAGTAGTGCTGCCATACCTCCAGAGCCCGAATCAAAGCATAGAACTCCTTGCCGTAAATAGAGTAGTTCAAACGCGCTCCATTTAACTTTTCACTGAAGAATGCAATCGGTCTCTTTTCTTGCATCAAAACAGCACCGATTCCAACCCCGGAAGCATCGCACTCTATTTCGAATGTTTTAGCAAAGTCTGGAAGTGCTAAAACTGGAGCAGTACACAACTTTTCCTTAATTATCTCAAAAGCTTTCTGCGCATCTTCACTCCATCTAAACTCCTTCCCTTTTTTCAAGCATTCTGTCATAGGAGCAACAATAGAGCTGAAGTCTTTCACAAATCGCCTGTAGAAAGAAGCTAAACCATGGAAACTCCTCACATCAGTGATACTAGCAGGTTTTGGCCAGTCTCGAATTGCCTCAATTTTCTCCTCGTCAACTCTAACTCCCCTGCTAGAGATAATATATCCAAGAAACACGACACTTTGTGAGTTTCCCATACAACTTAGAATCTTGCAAAGTCTCAAACACAACTCTAAGATGCTTCACATGATCGTCAAAGGTCTTGCTATACACTAGGATGTCGTCAAAATATACCACAACAAACAGCCCAATATACTTCCTCAAAACATGATTCTCCACCAAGGTAGTTGACGCAACATTAGTGCAATGATGTGCATCATGGGAATTATAATCCATCTCGTAAAGATGAATCTAATATGCAGGAGGATTCAGATGGTCCAATGACAAGAGCGAGAGCGAAACAACTACAACGGGCCTTGACGAATCAAATTGCAATGATTGAAGCTGCGTCGGAGTTAAAAATTAGCAATCAGTTTGAAATTGGTTCAAGGGTGCTTATTTGCCTACAATTGGAACTTGGAGATGGGAAAAGCCCTTAATGGTTCTTTTCATGCTGGGCTACTTGTATTTGGATTGATAATGCAAGTGAAGGAATTGATGCTGTTTACGGTCAGAACAGTAGATGGATTTGAACCCGAATTTGAAGTCATCCAATGCATGTGAAAACACGATTTATGTAGGTAAAACTCAAGTTCAGAACGTGATCTTTCTATATTGTCCAACCATGATTGCATTGGACTTTTGTGTCCCATGACGCACATCATCAGCCCCGGGTTGATAATGATTTGTCCTCAAATCAGAATCGTCATCATCATCCAAGTACGGAGATAAGTCTTTCACATTAAAAGTAGCTGATACGTTGTAATCACCAGGAAGATCTACCTTATACGCATTGTCATTCACCTTCTCTATAATATGAAATGGACCGTCAGCTCTTGGCATCAACTTGGACTTACGTTTGCTTGGGAATCTGCCCTTGCTAATATGAATCCAAACAAGATCTCCAGGTTCAAACCTGACCATCTTTCGCCCCTTGTTAGCTTGTTTAGCATACTTTGTTGTTTTCTCCTCAATATGCAGTCGAACCTGCTCATGTAGTTTCTTCATCAATTCTGCCTTTCTAATTCCATCCATAGATGTCCTCTCATCAATTGGAATATGAACAAGATCAATAAGAACACAAGGATTAAAGCCATACACAACCTCAAAATGGTGAAAATCTTGTAGCCCCATGCACACTGCGATTATATGCAAACTCCACAATCGGCAAACAAGTATCCCAACTCTTCAAATTCTTATGTATAACAGCTCGTAACAAAGAAGATAAAGTTCGGTTTACTACCTCAGTTTGTGGATGACATGCCGTACTGAAAAGTAACTTTGTTCCGAGTTTCCTCCAAAGAGTCTTCCAAAAGTGGCTTAAGAACTTTGTATCACGATCAGAGACAATGCTTTTAGGAATTCCATGCAAACGAACAATCTCTTGAAAGAACAAATCAGCAACATGCACTGCATCGTCACTTTTCGTACAAGGAATGAAATGGGACATTTTGGAGAATCGATCAACCACCACCATTATCGAATCCTTCCCACGTTGTGTTCTTGGTAGTCCAAGTACAAAGTCCATGCTAATGTCCATCCATGGTTGCTCTGGAATAGGCAGTGGCATATATAGTCCATACGCATTCTCTTTACCTTTAGCTCTCCTGCAAATAGCACATCTTTCAATCACCTTGTGTACATCCCGTAACATACTAGGCCAAAAATAAATGTTCTTTTAGCAGCTCATAAGTCTTCTTCTCCCCAAAATGACCACTAAGACCACCACGATGAGCCTCTCGCACAAGCAACTCCCGTAACGAACCTGAAGGAATACACATTCTGCCCATTTTGAACAAGTAACCTTCATGCATAAAGAACCCATCACAAGCTCCCTTTGCACATTCGGCAACCACATTAGCAAAGTAGGAATCATTGGCATACTGATCCTTCACCTGTTCAAAACCCATCAGCCTTGCATTCAACATAGAGATCAGTGCATACCTCCTAGAAAGAGCATCAGCAACCACATTAACCTGCCCTTTCTTGTACTTTATGACATAAGGAAATGACTCCATGAACTCCACCCATTTAGCGTGTCTTCGATTCAACTTGTTTTGCCCCTTGAGATACTTCAAGGCTTCATGATCAGTATGTATAACAAATTCCTTAGGCAACAAGTAGTGCTGCCATACCTCCAGAGCCCGAATCAAAAGCATAGAACTCCTTGTCGTAAATAGAGTAGTTCAAACGCGCTCCATTTAACTTTTCACTGAAGAATGCAATCGGTCTCTTTTCTTGCATCAAAACAGCACCGATTCCAACCCCGGAAGCATCGCACTCTATTTCGAATGTTTTAGCAAAGTCTGGAAGTGCTAAAACTGGAGCAGTACACAACTTTTCCTTAATTATCTCAAAAGCTTTCTGCGCATCTTCACTCCATCTAAACTCCTTCCCTTTTTTCAAGCATTCTGTCATAGGAGCAACAATAGAGCTGAAGTCTTTCACAAATCGCCTGTAGAAAGAAGCTAAACCATGGAAACTCCTCACATCAGTGATACTAGCAGGTTTTGGCCAGTCTCGAATTGCCTCAATTTTCTCCTCATCAACTCTAACTCCCCTGCTAGAGATAATATATCCAAGAAACACGACACTTTGTGAGTTTCCCATACAACTTGGAATCTTGCAAAGTCTCAAACACAACTCTAAGATGCTTCACATGATCGTCAAAGGTCTTGCTATACACTAGGATGTCGTCAAAATATACCACAACAAACAGCCCAATATACTTCCTCAAAACATGATTCTCCACCAAGGTAGTTGACGCAACATTAGTGCAATGATGTGCATCATGGGAATTATAATCCATCTCGTAAAGATGAATCTAATATGCAAGGAGGATTCAGATGGTCCAATGACAAGAGCGAGAGCGAAACAACTACAACGGGCCTTGACGAATCAAATTGCAATGATTGAAGCTGCGTCGGAGTTAAAAATTAGCAATCAGTTTGAAATTGGTTCAAGGGTGCTTATTTGCCTACAATTGGAACTTGGAGATGGGAAAAGCCCTTAATGGTTCTTTTCATGCTGGGCTACTTGTATTTGGATTGATAATGCAAGTGAAGGAATTGATGCTGTTTACGGTCAGAACAGTAGATGGATTTGAACCCGAATTTGAAGTCATCCAATGCATGTGAAAACACGATTTATGTAGGTAAAACTCAAGTTCAGAACGTGATCTTTCTATATTGTCCAACCATGATTGCATTGGACTTTTGTGTCCCATGACGCACATCATCAGCCCCGGGTTGATAATGATTTGTCCTCAAATCAGAATCGTCATCATCATCCAAGTACGGAGATAAGTCTTTCACATTAAAAGTAGCTGATACGTTGTAATCACCAGGAAGATCTACCTTATACGCATTGTCATTCACCTTCTCTATAATATGAAATGGACCGTCAGCTCTTGGCATCAACTTGGACTTACGTTTGCTTGGAAATCTGCCCTTGCTAATATGAATCCAAACAAGATCTCCAGGTTCAAACCTGACCATCTTTCGCCCCTTGTTAGCTTGTTTAGCATACTTTGTTGTTTTCTCCTCAATATGCAGTCGAACCTGCTCATGTAGTTTCTTCATCAATTCTGCCTTTCTAATTCCATCCATAGATGTCCTCTCATCAATTGGAATATGAACAAGATCAATAAGAACACAAGGATTAAAGCCATACACAACCTCAAATGGTGAAAATTCTTGTAGCCCCATGCACACTGCGATTATATGCAAACTCCACAATCGGCAAACAAGTATCCCAACTCTTCAAATTCTTATGTATAACAGCTCGTAACAAAGAAGATAAAGTTCGGTTTACTACCTCAGTTTGTGGATGACATGCCGTACTGAAAAGTAACTTTGTTCCGAGTTTCCTCCAAAGAGTCTTCCAAAAGTGGCTTAAGAACTTTGTATCACGATCAGAGACAATGCTTTTAGGAATTCCATGCAAACGAACAATCTCTTGAAAGAACAAATCAGCAACATGCACTGCATCGTCACTTTTCGTACAAGGAATGAAATGGGACATTTTGGAGAATCGATCAACCACCACCATTATCGAATCCTTCCCACGTTGTGTTCTTGGTAGTCCAAGTACAAAGTCCATGCTAATGTCCATCCATGGTTGCTCTGGAATAGGCAGTGGCATATATAGTCCATACGCATTCTCTTTACCTTTAGCTCTCCTGCAAATAGCACATCTTTCAATCACCTTGTGTACATCCCGTAACATACTAGGCCAAAAAATAAATGTTCTTTTAGCAGCTCATAAGTCTTCTTCTCCCCAAAATGACCACTAAGACCACCACGATGAGCCTCTCGCACAAGCAACTCCCGTAACGAACCTGAAGGAATACACATTCTGCCCATTTTGAACAAGTAACCTTCATGCATAAAGAACCCATCACAAGCTCCCTTTGCACATTCGGCAACCACATTAGCAAAGTAGGAATCATTGGCATACTGATCCTTCACCTGTTCAAAACCCATCAGCCTTGCATTCAACATAGAGATCAGTGCATACCTCCTAGAAAGAGCATCAGCAACCACATTAACCTGCCCTTTCTTGTACTTTATGACATAAGGAAATGACTCCATGAACTCCACCCATTTAGCGTGTCTTCGATTCAACTTGTTTTGCCCCTTGAGATACTTCAAGGCTTCATGATCAGTATGTATAACAAATTCCTTAGGCAACAAGTAGTGCTGCCATACCTCCAGAGCCCGAATCAAAAGCATAGAACTCCTTGCCGTAAATAGAGTAGTTCAAACGCGCTCCATTTAACTTTTCACTGAAGAATGCAATCGGTCTCTTTTCTTGCATCAAAACAGCACCGATTCCAACCCCGGAAGCATCGCACTCTATTTCGAATGTTTTAGCAAAGTCTGGAAGTGCTAAAACTGGAGCAGTACACAACTTTTCCTTAATTATCTCAAAAGCTTTCTGCGCATCTTCACTCCATCTAAACTCCTTCCCTTTTTTCAAGCATTCTGTCATAGGAGCAACAATAGAGCTGAAGTCTTTCACAAATCGCCTGTAGAAAGAAGCTAAACCATGGAAACTCCTCACATCAGTGATACTAGCAGGTTTTGGCCAGTCTCGAATTGCCTCAATTTTCTCCTCGTCAACTCTAACTCCCCTGCTAGAGATAATATATCCAAGAAACACGACACTTTGTGAGTTTCCCATACAACTTGGAATCTTGCAAAGTCTCAAACACAACTCTAAGATGCTTCACATGATCGTCAAAGGTCTTGCTATACACTAGGATGTCGTCAAAATATACCACAACAAACAGCCCAATATACTTCCTCAAAACATGATTCTCCACCAAGGTAGTTGACGCAACATTAGTGCAATGATGTGCATCATGGGAATTATAATCCATCTCGTAAAGATGAATCTAATATGCAGGAGGATTCAGATGGTCCAATGACAAGAGCGAGAGCGAAACAACTACAACGGGCCTTGACGAATCAAATTGCAATGATTGAAGCTGCGTCGGAGTTAAAAATTAGCAATCAGTTTGAAATTGGTTCAAGGGTGCTTATTTGCCTACAATTGGAACTTGGAGATGGGAAAAGCCCTTAATGGTTCTTTTCATGCTGGGCTACTTGTATTTGGATTGATAATGCAAGTGAAGGAATTGATGCTGTTTACGGTCAGAACAGTAGATGGATTTGAACCCGAATTTGAAGTCATCCAATGCATGTGAAAACACGATTTATGTAGGTAAAACTCAAGTTCAGAACGTGATCTTTCTATATTGTCCAACCATGATTGCATTGGACTTTTGTGTCCCATGACGCACATCATCAGCCCCGGGTTGATAATGATTTGTCCTCAAATCAGAATCGTCATCATCATCCAAGTACGGAGATAAGTCTTTCACATTAAAAGTAGCTGATACGTTGTAATCACCAGGAAGATCTACCTTATACGCATTGTCATTCACCTTCTCTATAATATGAAATGGACCGTCAGCTCTTGGCATCAACTTGGACTTACGTTTGCTTGGAAATCTGCCCTTGCTAATATGAATCCAAACAAGATCTCCAGGTTCAAACCTGACCATCTTTCGCCCCTTGTTAGCTTGTTTAGCATACTTTGTTGTTTTCTCCTCAATATGCAGTCGAACCTGCTCATGTAGTTTCTTCATCAATTCTGCCTTTCTAATTCCATCCATAGATGTCCTCTCATCAATTGGAATATGAACAAGATCAATAAGAACACAAGGATTAAAGCCATACACAACCTCAAATGGTGAAAATCTTGTAGCCCCATGCACACTGCGATTATATGCAAACTCCACAATCGGCAAACAAGTATCCCAACTCTTCAAATTCTTATGTATAACAGCTCGTAACAAAGAAGATAAAGTTCGGTTTACTACCTCAGTTTGTGGATGACATGCCGTACTGAAAAGTAACTTTGTTCCGAGTTTCCTCCAAAGAGTCTTCCAAAAGTGGCTTAAGAACTTTGTATCACGATCAGAGACAATGCTTTTAGGAATTCCATGCAAACGAACAATCTCTTGAAAGAACAAATCAGCAACATGCACTGCATCGTCACTTTTCGTACAAGGAATGAAATGGGACATTTTGGAGAATCGATCAACCACCACCATTATCGAATCCTTCCCACGTTGTGTTCTTGGTAGTCCAAGTACAAAGTCCATGCTAATGTCCATCCATGGTTGCTCTGGAATAGGCAGTGGCATATATAGTCCATACGCATTCTCTTTACCTTTAGCTCTCCTGCAAATAGCACATCTTTCAATCACCTTGTGTACATCCCGTAACATACTAGGCCAAAAATAAATGTTCTTTTAGCAGCTCATAAGTCTTCTTCTCCCCAAAATGACCACTAAGACCACCACGATGAGCCTCTCGCACAAGCAACTCCCGTAACGAACCTGAAGGAATACACATTCTGCCCATTTTGAACAAGTAACCTTCATGCATAAAGAACCCATCACAAGCTCCCTTTGCACATTCGGCAACCACATTAGCAAAGTAGGAATCATTGGCATACTGATCCTTCACCTGTTCAAAACCCATCAGCCTTGCATTCAACATAGAGATCAGTGCATACCTCCTAGAAAGAGCATCAGCAACCACATTAACCTGCCCTTTCTTGTACTTTATGACATAAGGAAATGACTCCATGAACTCCACCCATTTAGCGTGTCTTCGATTCAACTTGTTTTGCCCCTTGAGATACTTCAAGGCTTCATGATCAGTATGTATAACAAATTCCTTAGGCAACAAGTAGTGCTGCCATACCTCCAGAGCCCGAATCAAAAGCATAGAACTCCTTGCCGTAAATAGAGTAGTTCAAACGCGCTCCATTTAACTTTTCACTGAAGAATGCAATCGGTCTCTTTTCTTGCATCAAAACAGCACCGATTCCAACCCCGGAAGCATCGCACTCTATTTCGAATGTTTTAGCAAAGTCTGGAAGTGCTAAAACTGGAGCAGTACACAACTTTTCCTTAATTATCTCAAAAGCTTTCTGCGCATCTTCACTCCATCTAAACTCCTTCCCTTTTTCAAGCATTCTGTCATAGGAGCAACAATAGAGCTGAAGTCTTTCACAAATCGCCTGTAGAAAGAAGCTAAACCATGGAAACTCCTCACATCAGTGATACTAGCAGGTTTTGGCCAGTCTCGAATTGCCTCAATTTTCTCCTCGTCAACTCTAACTCCCCTGCCTAGAGATAATATATCCAAGAAACACGACACTTTGTGAGTTTCCCATACAACTTGGAATCTTGCAAAGTCTCAAACACAACTCTAAGATGCTTCACATGATCGTCAAAGGTCTTGCTATACACTAGGATGTCGTCAAAATATACCACAACAAACAGCCCAATATACTTCCTCAAAACATGATTCTCCACCAAGGTAGTTGACGCAACATTAGTGCAATGATGTGCATCATGGGAATTATAATCCATCTCGTAAAGATGAATCTAATATGCAGGAGGATTCAGATGGTCCAATGACAAGAGCGAGAGCGAAACAACTACAACGGGCCTTGACGAATCAAATTGCAATGATTGAAGCTGCGTCGGAGTTAAAAATTAGCAATCAGTTTGAAATTGGTTCAAGGGTGCTTATTTGCCTACAATTGGAACTTGGAGATGGGAAAAGCCCTTAATGGTTCTTTTCATGCTGGGCTACTTGTATTTGGATTGATAATGCAAGTGAAGGAATTGATGCTGTTTACGGTCAGAACAGTAGATGGATTTGAACCCGAATTTGAAGTCATCCAATGCATGTGAAAACACGATTTATGTAGGTAAAACTCAAGTTCAGAACGTGATCTTTCTATATTGTCCAACCATGATTGCATTGGACTTTTGTGTCCCATGACGCACATCATCAGCCCCGGGTTGATAATGATTTGTCCTCAAATCAGAATCGTCATCATCATCCAAGTACGGAGATAAGTCTTTCACATTAAAAGTAGCTGATACGTTGTAATCACCAGGAAGATCTACCTTATACGCATTGTCATTCACCTTCTCTATAATATGAAATGGACCGTCAGCTCTTGGCATCAACTTGGACTTACGTTTGCTTGGAAATCTGCCCTTGCTAATATGAATCCAAACAAGATCTCCAGGTTCAAACCTGACCATCTTTCGCCCCTTGTTAGCTTGTTTAGCATGCTTTGTTGTTTTCTCCTCAATATGTAGTCGAACCTGCTCATGTAGTTTCTTCATCAATTCTGCCTTTCTAATTCCATCCATAGATGTCCTCTCATCAATTGGAATATGAACAAGATCAATAAGAACACAAGGATTAAAGCCATACACAACCTCAAATGGTGAAAATTTGTAGCCCCATGCACACCACGATTATATGCAAACTCCACAATCGGCAAACAAGTATCCCAACTCTTCAAATTCTTATGTATAACAGCTCGTAACAAAGAAGATAAAGTTCGGTTTACTACCTCAGTTTGTGGATGACATGCCGTACTGAAAAGTAACTTTGTTCCGAGTTTCCTCCAAAGAGTCTTCCAAAAGTGGCTTAAGAACTTTGTATCACGATCAGAGACAATGCTTTTAGGAATTCCATGCAAACGAACAATCTCTTGAAAGAACAAATCAGCAACATGCACTGCATCGTCACTTTTCGTACAAGGAATGAAATGGGACATTTTGGAGAATCGATCAACCACCACCATTATCGAATCCTTCCCACGTTGTGTTCTTGGTAGTCCAAGTACAAAGTCCATGCTAATGTCCATCCATGGTTGCTCTGGAATAGGCAGTGGCATATATAGTCCATACGCATTCTCTTTACCTTTAGCTCTCCTGCAAATAGCACATCTTTCAATCACCTTGTGTACATCCCGTAACATACTAGGCCAAAAATAAATGTTCTTTTTAGCAGCTCATAAGTCTTCTTCTCCCCAAAATGACCACTAAGACCACCACGATGAGCCTCTCGCACAAGCAACTCCCGTAACGAACCTGAAGGAATACACATTCTGCCCATTTTGAACAAGTAACCTTCATGCATAAAGAACCCATCACAAGCTCCCTTTGCACATTCGGCAACCACATTAGCAAAGTAGGAATCATTGGCATACTGATCCTTCACCTGTTCAAAACCCATCAGCCTTGCATTCAACATAGAGATCAGTGCATACCTCCTAGAAAGAGCATCAGCAACCACATTAACTGCCCTTTCTTGTACTTTATGACATAAGGAAATGACTCCATGAACTCCACCCATTTAGCGTGTCTTCGATTCAACTTGTTTTGCCCCTTGAGATACTTCAAGGCTTCATGATCAGTATGTATAACAAATTCCTTAGGCAACAAGTAGTGCTGCCATACCTCCAGAGCCCGAATCAAAAGCATAGAACTCCTTGCCGTAAATAGAGTAGTTCAAACGCGCTCCATTTAACTTTTCACTGAAGAATGCAATCGGTCTCTTTTCTTGCATCAAAACAGCACCGATTCCAACCCCGGAAGCATCGCACTCTATTTCGAATGTTTTAGCAAAGTCTGGAAGTGCTAAAACTGGAGCAGTACACAACTTTTCCTTAATTATCTCAAAAGCTTTCTGCGCATCTTCACTCCATCTAAACTCCTTCCCTTTTTTCAAGCATTCTGTCATAGGAGCAACAATAGAGCTGAAGTCTTTCACAAATCGCCTGTAGAAAGAAGCTAAACCATGGAAACTCCTCACATCAGTGATACTAGCAGGTTTTGGCCAGTCTCGAATTGCCTCAATTTTCTCCTCGTCAACTCTAACTCCCCTGCTAGAGATAATATATCCAAGAAACACGACACTTTGTGAGTTTCCCATACAACTTGGAATCTTGCAAAGTCTCAAACACAACTCTAAGATGCTTCACATGATCGTCAAAGGTCTTGCTATACACTAGGATGTCGTCAAAATATACCACAACAAACAGCCCAATATACTTCCTCAAAACATGATTCTCCACCAAGGTAGTTGACGCAACATTAGTGCAATGATGTGCATCATGGGAATTATAATCCATCTCGTAAAGATGAATCTAATATGCAGGAGGATTCAGATGGTCCAATGACAAGAGCGAGAGCGAAACAACTACAACGGGCCTTGACGAATCAAATTGCAATGATTGAAGCTGCGTCGGAGTTAAAAATTAGCAATCAGTTTGAAATTGGTTCAAGGGTGCTTATTTGCCTACAATTGGAACTTGGAGATGGGAAAAGCCCTTAATGGTTCTTTTCATGCTGGGCTACTTGTATTTGGATTGATAATGCAAGTGAAGGAATTGATGCTGTTTACGGTCAGAACAGTAGATGGATTTGAACCCGAATTTGAAGTCATCCAATGCATGTGAAAACACGATTTATGTAGGTAAAACTCAAGTTCAGAACGTGATCTTTCTATATTGTCCAACCATGATTGCATTGGACTTTTGTGTCCCATGACGCACATCATCAGCCCCGGGTTGATAATGATTTGTCCTCAAATCAGAATCGTCATCATCATCCAAGTACGGAGATAAGTCTTTCACATTAAAAGTAGCTGATACGTTGTAATCACCAGGAAGATCTACCTTATACGCATTGTCATTCACCTTCTCTATAATATGAAATGGACCGTCAGCTCTTGGCATCAACTTGGACTTACGTTTGCTTGGAAATCTGCCCTTGCTAATATGAATCCAAACAAGATCTCCAGGTTCAAACCTGACCATCTTTCGCCCCTTGTTAGCTTGTTTAGCATACTTTGTTGTTTTCTCCTCAATATGCAGTCGAACCTGCTCATGTAGTTTCTTCATCAATTCTGCCTTTCTAATTCCATCCATAGATGTCCTCTCATCAATTGGAATATGAACAAGATCAATAAGAACACAAGGATTAAAGCCATACACAACCTCAAATGGTGAAAATCTTGTAGCCCCATGCACACTGCGATTATATGCAAACTCCACAATCGGCAAACAAGTATCCCAACTCTTCAAATTCTTATGTATAACAGCTCGTAACAAAGAAGATAAAGTTCGGTTTACTACCTCAGTTTGTGGATGACATGCCGTACTGAAAAGTAACTTTGTTCCGAGTTTCCTCCAAAGAGTCTTCCAAAAGTGGCTTAAGAACTTTGTATCACGATCAGAGACAATGCTTTTAGGAATTCCATGCAAACGAACAATCTCTTGAAAGAACAAATCAGCAACATGCACTGCATCGTCACTTTTCGTACAAGGAATGAAATGGGACATTTTGGAGAATCGATCAACCACCACCATTATCGAATCCTTCCCACGTTGTGTTCTTGGTAGTCCAAGTACAAAGTCCATGCTAATGTCCATCCATGGTTGCTCTGGAATAGGCAGTGGCATATATAGTCCATACGCATTCTCTTTACCTTTAGCTCTCCTGCAAATAGCACATCTTTCAATCACCTTGTGTACATCCCGTAACATACTAGGCCAAAAAAATAAATGTTCTTTTTAGCAGCTCATAAGTCTTCTTCTCCCCAAAATGACCACTAAGACCACCACTATGAGCCTCTCGCACAAGCAACTCCCGTAACGAACCTGAAGGAATACACATTCTGCCCATTTTGAACAAGTAACCTTCATGCATAAAGAACCCATCACAAGCTCCCTTTGCACATTCGGCAACCACATTAGCAAAGTAGGAATCATTGGCATACTGATCCTTCACCTGTTCAAAACCCATCAGCCTTGCATTCAACATAGAGATCAGTGCATACCTCCTAGAAAGAGCATCAGCAACCACATTAACCTGCCCTTTCTTGTACTTTATGACATAAGGAAATGACTCCATGAACTCCACCCATTTAGCGTGTCTTCGATTCAACTTGTTTTGCCCCTTGAGATACTTCAAGGCTTCATGATCAGTATGTATAACAAATTCCTTAGGCAACAAGTAGTGCTGCCATACCTCCAGAGCCCGAATCAAAAGCATAGAACTCCTTGCCGTAAATAGAGTAGTTCAAACGCGCTCCATTTAACTTTTCACTGAAGAATGCAATCGGTCTCTTTTCTTGCATCAAAACAGCACCGATTCCAACCCCGGAAGCATCGCACTCTATTTCGAATGTTTTAGCAAAGTCTGGAAGTGCTAAAACTGGAGCAGTACACAACTTTTCCTTAATTATCTCAAAAGCTTTCTGCGCATCTTCACTCCATCTAAACTCCTTCCCTTTTTCAAGCATTCTGTCATAGGAGCAACAATAGAGCTGAAGTCTTTCACAAATCGCCTGTAGAAAGAAGCTAAACCATGGAAACTCCTCACATCAGTGATACTAGCAGGTTTTGGCCAGTCTCGAATTGCCTCAATTTTCTCCTCGTCAACTCTAACTCCCCTGCCTAGAGATAATATATCCAAGAAACACGACACTTTGTGAGTTTCCCATACAACTTGGAATCTTGCAAAGTCTCAAACACAACTCTAAGATGCTTCACATGATCGTCAAAGGTCTTGCTATACACTAGGATGTCGTCAAAATATACTACAACAAACAGCCCAATATACTTCCTCAAAACATGATTCTCCACCAAGGTAGTTGACGCAACATTAGTGCAATGATGTGCATCATGGGAATTATAATCCATCTCGTAAAGATGAATCTAATATGCAGGAGGATTCAGATGGTCCAATGACAAGAGCGAGAGCGAAACAACTACAACGGGCCTTGACGAATCAAATTGCAATGATTGAAGCTGCGTCGGAGTTAAAAATTAGCAATCAGTTTGAAATTGGTTCAAGGGTGCTTATTTGCCTACAATTGGAACTTGGAGATGGGAAAAGCCCTTAATGGTTCTTTTCATGCTGGGCTACTTGTATTTGGATTGATAATGCAAGTGAAGGAATTGATGCTGTTTACGGTCAGAACAGTAGATGGATTTGAACCCGAATTTGAAGTCATCCAATGCATGTGAAAACACGATTTATGTAGGTAAAACTCAAGTTCAGAACGTGATCTTTCTATATTGTCCAACCATGATTGCATTGGACTTTTGTGTCCCATGACGCACATCATCAGCCCCGGGTTGATAATGATTTGTCCTCAAATCAGAATCGTCATCATCATCCAAGTACGGAGATAAGTCTTTCACATTAAAAGTAGCTGATACGTTGTAATCACCAGGAAGATCTACCTTATACGCATTGTCATTCACCTTCTCTATAATATGAAATGGACCGTCAGCTCTTGGCATCAACTTGGACTTACGTTTGCTTGGAAATCTGCCCTTGCTAATATGAATCCAAACAAGATCTCCAGGTTCAAACCTGACCATCTTTCGCCCCTTGTTAGCTTGTTTAGCATACTTTGTTGTTTTCTCCTCAATATGCAGTCGAACCTGCTCATGTAGTTTCTTCATCAATTCTGCCTTTCTAATTCCATCCATAGATGTCCTCTCATCAATTGGAATATGAACAAGATCAATAAGAACACAAGGATTAAAGCCATACACAACCTCAAATGGTGAAAATCTTGTAGCCCCATGCACACTGCGATTATATGCAAACTCCACAATCGGCAAACAAGTATCCCAACTCTTCAAATTCTTATGTATAACAGCTCGTAACAAAGAAGATAAAGTTCGGTTTACTACCTCAGTTTGTGGATGACATGCCGTACTGAAAAGTAACTTTGTTCCGAGTTTCCTCCAAAGAGTCTTCCAAAAGTGGCTTAAGAACTTTGTATCACGATCAGAGACAATGCTTTTAGGAATTCCATGCAAACGAACAATCTCTTGAAAGAACAAATCAGCAACATGCACTGCATCGTCACTTTTCGTACAAGGAATGAAATGGGACATTTTGGAGAATCGATCAACCACCACCATTATCGAATCCTTCCCACGTTGTGTTCTTGGTAGTCCAAGTACAAAGTCCATGCTAATGTCCATCCATGGTTGCTCTGGAATAGGCAGTGGCATATATAGTCCATACGCATTCTCTTTACCTTTAGCTCTCCTGCAAATAGCACATCTTTCAATCACCTTGTGTACATCCCGTAACATACTAGGCCAAAAATAAATGTTCTTTTAGCAGCTCATAAGTCTTCTTCTCCCCAAAATGACCACTAAGACCACCACGATGAGCCTCTCGCACAAGCAACTCCCGTAACGAACCTGAAGGAATACACATTCTGCCCATTTTGAACAAGTAACCTTCATGCATAAAGAACCCATCACAAGCTCCCTTTGCACATTCGGCAACCACATTAGCAAAGTAGGAATCATTGGCATACTGATCCTTCACCTGTTCAAAACCCATCAGCCTTGCATTCAACATAGAGATCAGTGCATACCTCCTAGAAAGAGCATCAGCAACCACATTAACTTGCCCTTTCTTGTACTTTATGACATAAGGAAATGACTCCATGAACTCCACCCATTTAGCGTGTCTTCGATTCAACTTGTTTTGCCCCTTGAGATACTTCAAGGCTTCATGATCAGTATGTATAACAAATTCCTTAGGCAACAAGTAGTGCTGCCATACCTCCAGAGCCCGAATCAAAAGCATAGAACTCCTTGCCGTAAATAGAGTAGTTCAAACGCGCTCCATTTAACTTTTCACTGAAGAATGCAATCGGTCTCTTTTCTTGCATCAAAACAGCACCGATTCCAACCCCGGAAGCATCGCACTCTATTTCGAATGTTTTAGCAAAGTCTGGAAGTGCTAAAACTGGAGCAGTACACAACTTTTCCTTAATTATCTCAAAAGCTTTCTGCGCATCTTCACTCCCCATCTAAACTCCTTCCCTTTTTTCAAGCATTCTGTCATAGGAGCAACAATAGAGCTGAAGTCTTTCACAAATCGCCTGTAGAAAGAAGCTAAACCATGGAAACTCCTCACATCAGTGATACTAGCAGGTTTTGGCCAGTCTCGAATTGCCTCAATTTTCTCCTCATCAACTCTAACTCCCCTGCCTAGAGATAATATATCCAAGAAACACGACACTTTGTGAGTTTCCCATACAACTTGGAATCTTGCAAAGTCTCAAACACAACTCTAAGATGCTTCACATGATCGTCAAAGGTCTTGCTATACACTAGGATGTCGTCAAAATATACACAACAAACAGCCCAATATACTTCCTCAAAACATGATTCTCCACCAGGTAGTTGACGCAACATTAGTGCAATGATGTGCATCATGGGAATTATAATCCATCTCGTAAAGATGAATCTAATATGCAGGAGGATTCAGATGGTCCAATGACAAGAGAGAGCGAAAACAACTACAACGGGCCTTGACGAATCAAATTGCAATGATTGAAGCTGCGTCGGAGTTAAAAATTAGCAATCAGTTTGAAATTGGTTCAAGGGTGCTTATTTGCCTACAATTGGAACTTGGAGATGGGAAAAGCCCTTAATGGTTCTTTTCATGCTGGGCTACTTGTATTTGGATTGATAATGCAAGTGAAGGAATTGATGCTGTTTACGGTCAGAACAGTAGATGGATTTGAACCCGAATTTGAAGTCATCCAATGCATGTGAAAACACGATTTATGTAGGTAAAACTCAAGTTCAGAACGTGATCTTTCTATATTGTCCAACCATGATTGCATTGGACTTTTGTGTCCCATGACGCACATCATCAGCCCCGGGTTGATAATGATTTGTCCTCAAATCAGAATCGTCATCATCATCCAAGTACGGAGATAAGTCTTTCACATTAAAAGTAGCTGATACGTTGTAATCACCAGGAAGATCTACCTTATACGCATTGTCATTCACCTTCTCTATAATATGAAATGGACCGTCAGCTCTTGGCATCAACTTGGACTTACGTTTGCTTGGAAATCTGCCCTTGCTAATATGAATCCAAACAAGATCTCCAGGTTCAAACCTGACCATCTTTCGCCCCTTGTTAGCTTGTTTAGCATACTTTGTTGTTTTCTCCTCAATATGCAGTCGAACCTGCTCATGTAGTTTCTTCATCAATTCTGCCTTTCTAATTCCATCCATAGATGTCCTCTCATCAATTGGAATATGAACAAGATCAATAAGAACACAAGGATTAAATGATGCGGACCAGCCCAGAAACACCAGCAAGGACCCATTACATGATTCCCAAATGGACCAGATGACTCGGTGCAAAGACAAAGAACATTGAAAGACGCACTTGAATGCATTTGGTTTTGAAGGTTTCACCAAGTCCCAGAATTGGAAGGTCCATTGGAGTATCAAGAGGAGATCCTAGTACATCTTATCCATGTGGAAGAGGGGTCCAATACAACCTTATTTGGGCCATGAGATAAGGGCTTTATTTTATTTGTTAGCTACAGCCAAGGCTTGTTTGGGCTTAATTCATACTTTGTTTAAGCTAGGATCCAAGGCTTGTTGGATTAAGTTATGGCTTTTCATTTTTAGGGTTTATGGGCTTTTCATTTTAGGTTTTGGGCCAGTTTTGAGTGGACCTCATATAAGTCCACATAAAGGGTCATTAGGGTTAACTTTTCAAGAACTATTTAACTCATGTAGGCAAAATTTCGTTTGAGCTTTGAATGATTATTATTTCTGAATTTTTCAGTTTAACGTGTGAGAGTGAGTTCTTTTGCATTCTTTTCAGTTCTTGACGAACTGAATCTGACTTATCGAAGAATTAACTGGCTTCGTGGCGTTCATTCTACTCATTCCAATAGTGTTGGTGCCTTGGGGCAGGTTTCATTGTGTCGCACTCATATCAGACCTATTTCGGATTTCCGGGATCAGATCTCAATCTTGATTGTGGGTTCGAGGACGCGTGATTACCACGTGAAATCACGAGTTCGCATCAGTTGGTATCAGAGCTAGGCTCCGAAACAAGGTCATATCATTCTGTTATTTTCGTTTTTTTTTAGTGTCCCTTAAGTTTTTTAGTGTTTTGCATCCATACTTTCTTGTTCTTTGCCCGTGTCTGTGTCATCTAAGGAAAAAAAAAAAAAAAAAGTTTATATTTCATCTTGTTACTGCCTCTAATCATATCATTTTGTTAAAAAGAAAAAAAAAATCAGAAAGAAATAGAGAAAAGAGTGATTAGTTGAAATTTGAAGGATCATTCAATTTTTGCCGCAGAAACACAAACTTTTTGGTGAACCATAAGCAAACCACCTCGGAATCAATTTAAACTTCATATTCAGTCTATTGGGGGTGGGATGCATGAATACTCGAAATTTGGGCTTATTTGATATTATTTGCTTGAGGTTTAATTCAAGTTTAAATTTCTGCCGCAAACACCTACACTAGTTGAACTAAGCTAAAACACTTGAATCTATTGACAACTTCATATTCTGAGTATTGGTAGCGATAGCATCACATATTAAATTTGGATATTTTGATATCGGTTCGTGGAGGTTTTAATTGGAGTTAATCTGGCAAACTGATCATAAAGGGGTTTTGGGTACCTAGACATTTATATCTAGCGACTATAAATGATTTTGGTGTTTTTCATAGTATGCAATAACTAAATATTGAATTTGGGTCAATTTCGAGATCGTTTGGTCTGTTCAATTCTGTATACGTAAAATTGCGTAATAGGTTAGATTTGCCCTCGAGTTGTCAACACATGATTTTGCTGTTTAGTTTTGTCCAAATTTTTTGTTTTGCTATATTTGGATATCTAGGAGTCAAGTATTGTTTCTTACTATTCGCTCTGTTTTTATTTCGTGTTCTCGTTTCGCCACAATCGTTTACGAATTTGCATATGCATCGCAAATCGTATCCTAGTTTGTTTTGCTTGTTTTCAGTATATTTAGTCTGAGTCTGAAAATTATATTGAGTGCGCTGTGAAAGGCTATTGACTTTGATGTTGTTGAATTTCGTTCCTAAAGAACAAAAGAAAGAAGTTTGACGGTAAAAGGCGTAGAGAGCTTAATAGAGTAAAAGCTTTCATTTGTTGTGTGATACAGAGAGGTGTGAGGATATATTTGTGCTACTGACGCAAGATTTTGCAGATTCAAAGAATGTCTGCAAACAACGAATCAGCGACACAACGTTGACGTGCTTTCCCAATTGCGAAATCCTAGGCCGCAACTTGAGCTGTTTGTCTAGGACGTACAAGGATCTGAAAGATGAGGTGAATCGATTAAAGCAACAGATAGTGGGCTGATCGGAACGGGAAATACGGTCCGTATGGCTGCACGGAATGTTAAGATCTGATTGTTGAAGAGTTTGTTGATGAAAGTAACGCAGATGCGGGATGAAGATGAGCTATTGATTTTGCATCAGCTGGACAAGAACAGGTTTGGACCGAACAGGCAGTAGGAGGAATGTGAATTTCGCGTGGCATGAGCCTTATAAAGATATGGATGGGGACTTTTTTTTTTGGTAAGCTGACTATGTATTAAAGAAAATGATAAAAGGAATATAATCGGACATTACCCAGATTTACAATGAGGACAGAAACGAAAATCCAACGAAATGGCTACAAGGTAGCCACAAAAAAAAAAAAACTTGATCCACTAGATATGCAGGGGTAGCAAAAACAACCAGCTAAACATTCAAATAAGAGTCATGTTATTGACCTCTCAAAGTCCTTGGATCCTTATAGTTTATCTGTTTGTTGAAAATTCCTTATCATAACAAGCTTATGCGAATGATACATTCGATTTGATCAAAAAGCAAATTCGAAGCTTTAGACACATCATGGCAAATTCGATATGGATGGGGACTTGGACACCTTTAACTGAAATTCGTACTTTTTCAAGTAAAAACCGATCGAAGGCTTATTTGGAGTGCGAGAAAAAGGTAGATTTGATTTTTGA
>NW_027340121.1:0-28400 GCF_005239225.2 Populus alba | reverse complement strand
AACAAGTAGCAGAAGCATAAATGCTTAAGAGGGATCACCCGAAATTCAAAGGCAACTGAATTTCGGCAATAGGGGAAATCGAAGTCGAAATGCCGGCGAAACTCCACGTAGTCAAACGCGTTGCGCCGTTTGCGGAAGAACTCTGATGTGGAACAAGTAGCAGAAGCAAACATGCTCAAGAGGATCACCCGAAATTCAAAAGGCAACTGAATTTTCGGGGCA
This sequence comes from Populus alba, assembly GCF_005239225.2. Classification (NCBI taxonomy): domain Eukaryota; kingdom Viridiplantae; phylum Streptophyta; class Magnoliopsida; order Malpighiales; family Salicaceae; genus Populus; species Populus alba. The sequence continues at coordinate 28,178 of NW_027340121.1, read as the reverse complement.
ACCGGGGAATCGAAGTCGGAATGCCGCGAAACTCACCGAGTCAAAGCGTTTGCGCCGTTTGCGGAATGAAGTCTGATGTGGAACAAGTAGCAGCATGCATGCCAAAGGGATCACCCGAATTCAAAGGCAACTGAATTTTCGACAACCGGGGAATCGAAGTCGGAATGTCGCGAAACTCCAGGGATTCAAAGCGTTGCGCCGTTTGCGGAAAAACTCTGATGTGGAACAAGTAGCAGAAGCATAAATGCTCAAGAGGGATCATCCGAAATTCAAAGGGCAAACTGAATTTTGGCAACCGGGGAATCGAAGTCGGAATGCCGCGAAACTCCACGGTCAAAGCGTTTCGCCATTTGCGGAAGAACTCTGATGTGGAAACAAGTAGCAGAAGCATACATGCTCAAGACGGATCACCCGAAATTCAAAGGCAACTGAATTTCGGCAACCGGGGAATCGAAGTCGGAATGCCGCGAAACTCACGATTCAAACCGTTGCGCCATTTGCGGAAGAAGTCTGATGTGGAACAAGTAGCAGAAGCATACATGCTCAAGAGGATCACCGAAATTCAAAGGCAACTGAATTTCGACAAACCGGGGCATCGAAGTCAGAATGCCGCGAAACTCACCGAGTCAAAGCGTTGCGCCGTTTGCGGAAGAAGTCTGATGTGGAACAAGTAGCAGAAGCATAAATGCTCAAGAGGGATCACCTGAATTCAAATGGCAACTGAATTTCTGCAACCGGGGAATCGAAGTCGGAATGCCGCGAAACTCACGGATTTAAAGAGTTTCGCCATTTGCGGAAGAAGTCTGATGTGGAACAAGTAGCAGCAGCATAAATGCTCAAGAGGGATCACCTGAAATTCAATGGCAACTGAATTTCGGCAACCGGCAGCATCGAAGTCAGAATGCCGCGAAACTCACCGAGTCAAAGCGTTTCGCCGTTTGCGGAATGAAGTCTGATGTGGAACAAGTAGCAGAAGCATAAATCCTTAAGAGGGATCACCCGAAATTCAAAGGCAACTGAATTTCGGCAACAGGGGAATCGAAGTCGGAATGCCGCGAAACTCACGTAGTCAACGCGTTGCGCCGTTGCGGAAGAACTCTGATGTGGAACAAGTAGCAGAAGCAAACATGCTCAAGAGGGATCACCCGAAATTCAAAGGCAACTGAATTTCGGCAACCGGGGAATCGAAGTCGGAATGCCGCGAAACTCACCGAGTCAAAGCGTTGCGCCGTTTGCGGAAGAAGTCTGATGTGGAACAAGTAGCAGAAGCAAAAAATGCTCAGAGGATCACCCGAAATTCAAAGGCAACTGAATTTCGACAACCGGGGAATCGAAGTCGGAATGTCGCGAAACTCAGGGATTCAAAGCGTTGCGCCGTTTGCGGAAAAACTCTGATGTGGAACAAGTAGCAGAAGCATAAATGCTCAAGAGGGATCATCCGAAATTCAAAGGCAACTGAATTTTGGCAACCGGGAAGTTCGAAGTCGGAATGCCGCGAACTCACGGATTTAAAGCGTTTCGCCATTTTGCGGAAGAAGTCTGATGTGGAACAAGTAGCAGAAGCATACATGCTCAAGACGGATCACCCGAAATTCAAAGGCAACTGAATTTCGGCAACCGGGAATCGAAGTCGGAATGCCGCGAAACTCACGGATTCAAACCGTTGCGCCATTTGCGGAAGAAGTCTGATGTGGAACAAGTAGCAGAAGCATACATGCTCAAGAGGGATCACCCGAAATTCAAAGGAAACTGAATTTCGACAACCGGGCATCGAAGTCAGAATGCCGCGAAACTCAACCGAGTCAAAGCGTTACGCCGTTTGCGGAAGAAAGTCTGATGTGGAACAAGTAGCAGAAGCATAAATGCTCAAGAGGGATCACCCGAAATTCAAAGGCAACTGAATTTCGGCAACCGGGGAATCGAAGTCGGAATGTCGCGAAAACTCAGGGATTCAAAGCGTTGCGCCGTTTGCGGAAAAACTCTGATGTGGAACAAGTAGCAGAACCATAAATGCTCAAGAGGGGATCATCCGAAATTCAAAGGCAACTGAATTTTGGCAACCGGGGAATCGAAGTCGGAATGCGCGAAAACTCACCGAGACAAAGCGTTGCGCCGTTTGCGGAAGAAGTCTGACGTGGAACAAGTAGCAGAAGCATAACATGCTCAAGAGGGATCACCCGAAATTCAAAGGCAACTGAATTTCAGCAACCGGCAGCATCGAAGTCGGAAGGCCGCGAAACTCACTGAGTCAAAGCGTTTCGCCGTTTGCGGAAGAAGTCTGATGTGGAACAAGTAGCAGAAGCATACATGCTCAAGAGGGATCACCCGAAATTCAATGGCAACTGAATTTCGGCAACCGGGGAATCGAAGTCCGAATGCCGCGAAACTCACCGAGTCAAAGCGTTGCGCCATTTGCGGAAGAAGTCTGATGTGGAACAAGTAGCAGAAGCATACATGCTCAAGAGGGATCACCTGAAATTCAATGGCAACTGAATTTCTGCAACCGGGGAATCGAAGTCGGAATGCCGCGAAACTCACGGATTTAAAGAGTTTCGCCATTCGCGGAAGAAGTCTGATGTGGAACAAGTAGCAGCAGCATAAATGCTCAAGAGGGATCACCTGAAATTCAATGGCAACTGACTTTCTGCAACCGGGGAATCGAAGTTGGAATGCCGCGAAACTCACCGAGTCAAAGCGTTTCGCCGTTTGCGGAAGAAGTCTGATGTGGAACAAGTAGCATAAGCATAAATGCTCAAGAGGGATCACCCGAAATTCAAAGGCAACTGAATTTCGGCAACCGGGGAATCGAAGTCGGAATGCCGCGAAACTCACGGATTCAAAGCGTTTCGCTGTTTGCGGATGAAGTCTGATGTGGAACAAGTAGCAGAAGCATACATGCTCAAGAGGGATCACCCGAAATTCAAAGGAAACTGAATTTCGACAACCGGGGCATCGAAATCCGAATGCCGCGAAACTCACCGAGTCAAAGCGTTGCGCCGTTTGCGGAAGAAGTCTAATGTGGAACAAGTAGCAGAAGCATAAATGCTCAAGAGGGATCACCCGAAATTCAAAGGCAACTGAATTTCGACAACCGGGGAATCGAAGTCGGAATGTCGCGAAACTCAGGGATTCAAAGCGTTGCGCCGTTTGCGGAAGAACTCTGATGTGGAACAAGTAGCAGAAGCATAAATGCTCAAGAGGGATCATCCGAAATTCAAAGGCAACTGAATTTTTGGCAACCGGGGAATCGAAGTCGGAATGCCGCGAAACTCACGGATTTAAAGCGTTTCGCCATTTGCGGAAGAAGTCTGATGTGGAACAAGTAGCAGAAGCATACATGCTCAAGACGGATCACCCGAAATTCAAAGGCAACTGAATTTCGGCAACCGGGGAATCGAAGTCGGAATGCCGCGAAACTCACGGATTCAAACCGTTGCGCCATTTGCGGAAGAAGTCTGATGTGGAACAAGTAGCAGAAGCAAACATGCTCAAGAGGGATCACCCGAAATTCAAAGGAAACTGAATTTCGACAACCGGGGCATCGAAGTCAGAATGCCGCGAAACTCACCGAGTCAAAGCGTTGCGCCGTTTGCGGAAGAAGTCTGATGTGGAACAAGTAGCAGAAGCATAAATGCTCAAGAGGGATCACCCGAAATTCAAAGGCAACTGAATTTCGGCAACCGGGGAATCGAAGTCGGAATGTCGCGAAACTCAGGGATTCAAAGCGTTGCGCCGTTTGCGGAAAATCTCTGATGTGGAACAAGTAGCAGAACCATAAATGCTCAAGAGGGATCATCCGAAATTCAAAGGCAACTGAATTTTGGCAACCGGGGAATCGAAGTCGGAATGCCGCGAAACTCACCGAGACAAAGCGTTGCGCCGTTTGCGGAAGAAGTCTGATGTGGAACAAGTAGCAGAAGCATACATGCTCAAGAGGGATCACCCGAAATTCAAAGGCAACTGAATTTCGGCAACCGGAGCATCGAAGTCGGAATGCCGCGAAACTCACTGAGTCAAAGCGTTTCGCCGTTTGCGGATGAAGTCTGATGTGGAACAAGTAGCAGAAGCATAAATGCTCAAGAGGGATCACCCGAAATTCAAAGGCAACTGAATTTCGGCAACAGGGGAATCGAAGTCGGAATGCCGCGAAACTCACGTAGTCAACGCGTTGCGCCGTTTGCGGAAGAACTCTGATGTGGAACAAGTAGCAGAAGCAAACATGCTCAAGAGGGATCACCCGAAATTCAAAGGCAACTGAATTTCGGCAACCGGGGAATCGAAGTCGGAATGCCGCGAAACTCACCGAGTCAAAGCGTTGCGCCGTTTGCGGAAGAAGTCTGATGTGGAACAAGTAGCAGAAGCAAAAAATGCTCAAGAGGGATCACCCGAAATTCAAAGGCAACTGAATTTCGACAACCGGGGAATCGAAGTCGGAATGTCGCGAAACTCAGGGATTCAAAGCGTTGCGCCGTTTGCGGAAAAACTCTGATGTGGAACAAGTAGCAGAAGCATAAATGCTCAAGAGGGATCATCCGAAATTCAAAGGCAACTGAATTTTGGCAACCGGGGAATCGAAGTCGGAATGCCGCGAAACTCACGGATTTAAAGCGTTTCGCCATTTGCGGAAGAAGTCTGATGTGGAACAAGTAGCAGAAGCATACATGCTCAAGACGGATCACCCGAAATTCAAAGGTAACTGAATTTCGGCAACCGGGGAATCGAAGTCGGAATGCCGCGAAACTCACGGATTCAAACCGTTGCGCCATTTGCGGAAGAAGTCTGATGTGGAACAAGTAGCAGAAGCATACATGCTCAAGAGGGATCACCCGAAATTCAAAGGAAACTGAATTTCGACAACCGGGGCATCGAAGTCAGAATGCCGCGAAACTCACCGAGTCAAAGCGTTGCGCCGTTTGCGGAAGAAGTCTGATGTGGAACAAGTAGCAGAAGCATAAATGCTCAAGAGGGATCACCCGAAATTCAAAGGCAACTGAATTTCGGCAACCGGGGAATCGAAGTCGGAATGTCGCGAAACTCAGGGATTCAAAGCGTTGCGCCGTTTGCGGAAAAACTCTGATGTGGAACAAGTAGCAGAACCATAAATGCTCAAGAGGGATCATCCGAAATTCAAAGGCAACTGAATTTTGGCAACCGGGGAATCGAAGTCGGAATGCCGCGAAACTCACCGAGACAAAGCGTTGCGCCGTTTGCGGAAGAAGTCTGACGTGGAACAAGTAGCAGAAGCATACATGCTCAAGAGGGATCACCCGAAATTCAAAGGCAACTGAATTTCAGCAATCGGAGCATCGAAGTCGGAAGGCCGCGAAACTCACTGAGTCAAAGCGTTTCGCCGTTTGCGGAAGAAGTCTGATGTGGAACAAGTAGCAGAAGCATACATGCTCAAGAGGGATCACCTGAAATTCAAATGGCAACTGAATTTCGGCAACCGGGGAATCGAAGTCCGAATGCCGCGAAACTCACCGAGTCAAAGCGTTGCGCCATTTGCGGAAGAAGTCTGATGTGGAACAAGTAGCAGAAGCATACATGCTCAAGAGGGATCACCTGAAATTCAATGGCAACTGAATTTCTGCAACCGGGGAATCGAAGTCGGAATGCCGCGAAACTCACGGATTTAAAGAGTTTCGCCATTCGCGGAAGAAGTCTGATGTGGAACAAGTAGCAGCAGCATAAATGCTCAAGAGGGATCACCTGAAATTCAATGGCAACTGACTTTCTGCAACCGGGGAATCGAAGTTGGAATGCCGCGAAACTCACCGAGTCAAAGCGTTTCGCCGTTTGCGGAAGAAGTCTGATGTGGAACAAGTAGCATAAGCATAAATGCTCAAGAGGGATCACCCGAAATTCAAAGGCAACTGAATTTCGGCAACCGGGGAATCGAAGTCGGAATGCCGCGAAACTCACGGATTCAAAGCGTTTCGCTGTTTGCGGATGAAGTCTGATGTGGAACAAGTAGCAGAAGCATACATGCTCAAGAGGGATCACCCGAAATTCAAAGGAAACTGAATTTCGACAACCGGGGCATCGAAATCAGAATGCCGCGAAACTCACCGAGTCAAAGCGTTGCGCCGTTTGCGGAAGAAGTCTAATGTGGAACAAGTAGCAGAAGCATAAATGCTCAAGAGGGATCACCCGAAATTCAAAGGCAACTGAATTTCGACAACCGGGGAATCGAAGTCGGAATGTCGCGAAACTCAGGGATTCAAAGCGTTGCGCCGTTTGCGGAAGAACTCTGATGTGGAACAAGTAGCAGAAGCATAAATGCTCAAGAGGGATCATCCGAAATTCAAAGGCAACTGAATTTTGGCAACCGGGGAATCGAAGTCGGAATGCCGCGAAACTCACGGATTTAAAGCGTTTCGCCATTTGCGGAAGAAGTCTGATGTGGAACAAGTAGCAGAAGCATACATGCTCAAGACGGATCACCCGAAATTCAAAGGCAACTGAATTTCGGCAACCGGGGAATCGAAGTCGGAATGCCGCGAAACTCACGGATTCAAACCGTTGCGCCATTTGCGGAAGAAGTCTGATGTGGAACAAGTAGCAGAAGCAAACATGCTCAAGAGGGATCACCCGAAATTCAAAGGAAACTGAATTTCGACAACCGGGGCATCGAAGTCAGAATGCCGCGAAACTCACCGAGTCAAAGCGTTGCGCCGTTTGCGGAAGAAGTCTGATGTGGAACAAGTAGCAGAAGCATAAATGCTCAAGAGGGATCACCCGAAATTCAAAGGCAACTGAATTTCGGCAACCGGGGAATCGAAGTCGGAATGTCGCGAAACTCAGGGATTCAAAGCGTTGCGCCGTTTGCGGAAAATCTCTGATGTGGAACAAGTAGCAGAACCATAAATGCTCAAGAGGGATCACCCGAAATTCAAAGGCAACTGAATTTTGGCAACCGGGGAATCGAAGTCGGAATGCCGCGAAACTCACCGAGACAAAGCGTTGCGCCGTTTGCGGAAGAAGTCTGATGTGGAACAAGTAGCAGAAGCATACATGCTCAAGAGGGATCACCCGAAATTCAAAGGCAACTGAATTTCGGCAACCGGAGCATCGAAGTCGGAATGCCGCGAAACTCACCGAGTCAAAGCGTTTCGCCGTTTGCGGATGAAGTCTGATGTGGAACAAGTAGCATAAGCATAAATGCTCAAGAGGGATCACCCGAAATTCAAAGGCAACTGAATTTTGGCAACCGGGGAATCAAAGTCGGAATGCCGCGATACTCACGGAGTCAAAACGTTGCGCCGTTTGTGGAAGAAGTCTGATGTGGAACAAGTAGCATAAGCATAAAAGCTCAAGAGGGATCACCCGAAATTCAAAGGCAACTGAATTTCGACAACCGGGGAATCGAAGTCGGAATGCCGCGAAACTCACGGATTCAAAGCGTTGCGCCATTTGCGGAAGAAGTCTGATGTGGAACAAGTAGCAGAAGCATACATGCTCAAGAGGGATCACCCGAAATTCAAAGGAAACTGAATTTCGACAACCGAGGCATCGAAGTCAGAATGCCGCGAAACTCACCGAGTCAAAGCGTTGCGCCGTTTGCGGAAGAAGTCTGATGTGGAACAAGTAGCATAAGCATAAATGCTCAAGAGGGATCATCCAAAATTCAAAGGCAACTGAATTTCGGCAACAGGGGAATCGAAGTCGGAATGCCGCGTGACACGAGCAAAAGCTTGATGTCTTTTCCCAAGTGCAGGAGTGTCGAAGTAATAAATAACCCGGCAAGACCAGGGTCGAACCACAGAGAGGTTAATTTTATAAATTATAAATAACAAGACAACAAAACAACAACAACAATAACAATAACAACAATAACACTCAGTACGTGGCGTTGTTACACCTGAGAATGATCCAAAAGATCGGGTCACAGGTTTCCAGCCTATATACTAAGTTTATGAAAAGATCAAGAGGATATATTACAGAATGTAAATAATAATAATAATAATAATAATAATAATAATAACAATAATAACAATAATAAAAGCAGAAGATGAAGAAATTAATGAGAAGTTTGAGATGAAAGATTAACGTAAGGATTAAACAATGATAAAAACAAATGTCAAGGTTAGAGGATCCACTAATGGTACTTCAAACAAGTATAATATAAACTCTTATTACTCAATTGGAAACCACACATAAAGGAGGTTCCAATCAGATTATAAATTGTTAACATGATTACATTAGTTATCTTATTCGAATAAAGCTAATACTTGTAAATGTTGGCAGGCATTCATGATTATAACTTATGTTAACAACAAATCAAGTCCCTTTCATAGCTCAGGTGTCGGTTATACCATACAGTATGGGCTATGAAAGTACCAAGTATTTGTTGTACCAAGTGTTATACAACATAAATCTAGATTAACCATTTAACAAGCAAAGTATTAAAAGTGAACAAGATAACAAATATAAAACATGTTAGTATCCAACGTTAAGGTCCATGTTAAGTTTATATTATACTTATTCTTACACCATTAGTGTACCCTTTTCACCTTGACATAATTAACTTAGCTAAACATAATGAAAGAAAGAAACATAAATGAACAAGATAAGAACATAAATGAGAAAGAAGTTAACTAAGTAAAGGAAAGGAAATGAAGTGCATAAACTTGATATTAATGAAAGCAAAACATAAGCAATACAAAGAGAGAAAGCAAGAGCATGATCTTGATCTCGAAACCAAGATGCCTCAATACATGGTAAGTGCCTCCTTTTATAGGCCAAAATTTGGAACAATTGATTTGTTGACTAATTGATGAGTGGGTGGCCATATCTTGACTTGATAACAATCCTTATCTTCTTGTCTGAACAAGACGTCATTGCTAACATCATAATTTGCCCAGAATCCTCAGGAATGTTCTAGGAAATTGTCTCAGCTTTCCAACAAAAAAAAGATGAGGTCATTTGGACTTCTAGAACTCAAGATATGGGCTGAACACTAAATAATGTCTGGGCTGCAGGACAGCTTCGGACTTCTTCGTTGTTTCTATATTTTGGACTTGAAAACGGCCTTCTTAGATCTTGGTGTCCAAATGAAAGTTGTAGGCCTATGTTTTACCTTTCCATCCATATAAAATGGACCTAAATCCGAGATCTAGAGCTCCAGATATGATCCAATTACCGAGCACTGTTCCGGTTTGGACTGCACCGACATCTCTTTTCTAAGTTTGGCCATCTCTTTGTCCTTTAACTTTCAATGCTTAAAATCATCAATCAATCCTTTTATTTATGTGATAGTCCTGCATTTAAAATGAGCATTTCTCATAAATTAAGGTATCTTATAATATCAAACTTGTTATTATAAAACATACTTTAGTTAAGGAGTTATTGATACTTCAAGTGCAAAATGATGATATAAAACCTTGATAAACATGCACTTTTAAGTACTAATCACCTCGAAACTCACGGAGTCAAAGCGTTGCGCCGTTTGCGGAAGAACTCTGATGTGGAACAAGTAGCAGAAGCAAACATGCTCAAGAGGGATCACCCGAAATTCAAAGGCAACTGAATTTCGGCAACCGGGGAATCGAAGTCGGAATGCCGCGAAACTCACCGAGTCAAAGCGTTTGGCCGTTTGCGGAAGAAGTCTGATGTGGAACAAGTAGCAGAAGCATACATGCTCAAGAGGGATCACCCGAAATTCAAAGGCAACTGAATTTCGGCAACCGGGGCATCGAAGTCAGAATGCCGCGAAACTCACCTAGTCAAAGCGTTTCGCCGTTTGCGGATGAAGTCTGATGTGGAACAAGTAGCAGAAGCATAAATGCTCAAGAGGGATCACCCGAAATTCAAAGGCAACTGAATTTCGGCAACCGGGGAATCGAAGTCGGAATGCCGCGAAACTCACGGATTTTAAAGCGTTTCGCCATTTGCGGAAGAAGTCTGATGTGGAACAAGTAGCAGAAGCATACATGCTCAAGAGGGATCACCCGAAATTCAAAGGAAACTGAATTTCGACAACCGGGGCATCGAAGTCAGAATGCCTCGAAACACACCGAGTCAAAGCGTTGCGCCGTTTGCGTAAGAAGTCTGATGTGGAACAAGTAGCAGAAGCAAAAATGGTCAAGAGGGATCACCCGAAATTCAAAGGCAACTGAATTTCGGCAACCGGGGAATCGAAGTCGGAATGCCGCGAAACTCACCGAGTCAAAGCGTTGCGCCATTTGCGGAAGAAGTCTGATGTGGAACAAGTAGCAGAAGCATACATGCTCAAGAGGGATCACCCGAAATTCAAAGGCAACTGAAAATTTGGGCAACCGGGGAATCGAAGTTTGAATGCCACGAAACTTACCGAGTCAAAGCGTTGCGCCGTTTGCGGAACAAGTATGATGTGGAACAAGTAGCAGAAGCTTACATGCTCAAGAGGGATCACCCGAAATTCAAAGGCAACAGAATTTCAGCAACCGGGAAATCGAAGTCAGAATGCCGCGAAACTCACCGAGTCAAAGCGTTTCGCCGTTTGCGGAAGAAGTCTGATGTGGAACAAGTAGCAGAAGCATAAATGCTCAAGAGGGATCACCCGAAAATCAAAGGCAACTGAATTTTGGCAACAGGGGAATCGAAGTCGGAATGCCGCGAAACTCACCGAGTCAAAGCGTTGCGCCGTTTGCGGAAGAAGTCTGATGTGGAACAAGTAGCAGAAGCATAAATGCTCAAGAGGGATCACCCGAAATTCAAAGGCAACTGAATTTTAGCAACCGGGGAATCGAAGTCGGAATGCCACGAAACTCACCGAGTCAAAGCGTTTCGCCATTTGCGGAAAAAGTCTGATGTGGAACAAGTAGCAGAAGCATAAATGCTCAAGAGGGATCACCCGAAATTCAAAGGCAACTGAATTTTGGCAACCGGGGAATCGAAGTCGGAATGCCGCGAAACTCACCGAGACAAAGCGTTGCGCCGTTTGCGGAAGAAGTCTGATGTGGAACAAGTAGCAGAAGCATACATGCTCAAGAGGGATCACCCGAAATTCAAAGGCAACTGAATTTTGGCAACCGGGGCATCGAAGTCAGAATGCCGCGAAACTCACCGAGTCAAAGCGTTTCGCCGTTTGCGGATGAAGTCTGATGTGGAACAAGTAGCAGAAGCATAAATGCTCAAGAGGGATCACCCGAAATTCAAAGGAAACTGAATTTTGGCAACCGGGGAATCGAAGTCGGAATGCCGCGAAACTCACCGAGACAAAGCGTTGCGCCGTTTGCGGAAGAAGTCTGATGTGGAACAAGTAGCAGAAGCTTACATGCTCAAGAGGGATCACCTGAAATTCAATGGCAACTGAATTTCGGCAACCGGGGAATCGAAGTCGGAATGCCGCGAAACTCACCGAGTCAAAGCGTTTCGCCGTTTGCGGAAGAAGTCTGATGTGGAACAAGTAGCAGAAGCATAAATGCTCAAGAGGGATCACCCGAAAATCAAAGGCAACTGAATTTTGGCAACAGGGGAATCGAAGTCGGAATGCCGCGAAACTCACCGAGTCAAAGCGTTGCGCCGTTTGCGGAAGAAGTCTGATGTGGAACAAGTAGCAGAAGCTTACATGCTCAAGAGGGATCACCCGAAATTCAAAGGCAACTGAATTTCAGCAACCGGGGAATAGAAGTCGGAATGCCAAGAAACTCACCGAGTCAAAGCGTTTCCCCGTTTGCGGAAGAAGTCTGATGTGGAACAAGTAGCAGAAGCATAAATGCTCAAGAGGGAACACCCGAAATTCAAAGGCAATTGAATTTCAGCAACCGGGGAATCGAAGTCGGAATGCCACGAAACTCACCGAGTCAAAGCGTTTTGCCATTTGCGGAAAAAGTCTGACGTGGAACAAGTAGCAGAAGCATAAATGCTCAAGAGGGATCAACCGAAATTCAAAGGCAACTGAATTTTGGCAACCGGGGAATCGAAGTCGGAATGCAGCGAAACTCACCGAGACAAAGCGTTGCGCCGTTTGCGGAAGAAGTCTGATGTGGAACAAGTAGCAGAAGCATACATGCTCAAGAGGGATCACCCGAAATTCAAAGAGAACTGAATTTCGGCAACCGGAGCATCGAAGTCAGAATGCCGCGAAACTCACCGAGTCAAAGCGTTTCGCCGTTTGCGGATGAAGTCTGATGTGGAAGAAGTAGCAGAAGCATAAATGCTCAAGAGGGATCACCCGAAATTCAAAGGCAACTGAATTTCGGCAACCGGGGAATCGAAGTCGGAATGCCGCGAAACTCACGGAGTCAAAACGTTGCGCCGTTTGCGGAAGAACTCTGATGTGGAACAAGTAGCAGAAGCATACATGCTCAAGAGGGATCACCCGAAATTCAAAGGCAACTGAATTTTGGCAATCGTGGCATCGAAGTCAGAATGCCGCGAAACTCACCGAGTCAAAGCGTTTCGCCGTTTGCGGATGAAGTCTGATGTGGAAAAAGTAGCAGCAGCATAAAAGCTCAAGAGGGATCACCTGAAATTCAATGGCAACTAAATTTCTGCAACCGGGGAATCGAAGTCAGAATGCCGCGAAACTCACCGAGTCAAAGCGTTTCGCCGTTTGCGGAAGAAGTCTGATGTGGAACAAGTAGCATAAGCATAAATGCTCAAGAGGGATCACCCGAAATTCAAAGGCAACTGAATTTCGGCAACCGGGGAATCGAAGTCGGAATGCCGCGAAACTCACGGAGTCAAAACGTGGCGCCGTTTGTGGAAGAACTCTGATGTGGAACAAGTAGCAGAAGCATACATGCTCAAGAGGGATCACCCTAAATTCAAAGGCAACTGAATATCAGCAACCGGGGAATCGAAGTCAGAATGCCGCGAAACTCACCCAGTCAAAGCGTTTAGCTGTTTGCGGAAGAAGTCTGATGTGGAACAAGTAGCAGAAGCATAAATGCTCAAGAGGGATCACCCGAAAATCAAAGCCAACTGAATTTTGGCAACAGGGGAATCGATGTCGGAATGCCGCGAAACTCACCGAGTCAAAGCGTTGCGCCGTTTGCGGAAGAAGTCTGATGTGGAACAAGTAGCAAAAGCATACATGCGCAAGAGGGATCACCCGAAATTCAAAGGCAACTGAATTTCGGCAACCGGGGCATCGAAGTCCGAATGCCGCGAAACTCACCGAGTCAAAGCGTTTCGCCGTTTGCGGATGAAGTCTGATGTGGAACAAGTAGCAGAAGCATAAATGCTCAAGAGGGATCACCCGAAATTCAAAGGCAACTGAATTTCGGCAAGCGGGGAATCGAAGTCGGAATGCCGCGAAACTCACCGATTCAAAGCGTTTCGCCATTTGCGGAAGAAGTCTGATGTGGAACAAGTAGCAGAAGCATACATGCTCTAGAGGGATCACCCGAAATTCAAAGGAAACTGAATTTCGAAAACCGGGGCATCGAAGTCAGAATGCCGCGAAACTCACCCAGTCGAAGCGTTGCGCCGTTTGCGGAAGAAGTCTGATGTGGAACAAGTAGCAGAAGCATAAATGCTCAAGAGGGATCACCCGAAATTCAAAGGCAACTGAATTTCGGCAACCAGGGAATCGAAGTCGGAATGCCGCGAAACTCACCGAGTCAAAGCGTTGCGCCATTTGCGGAAGAAGTCTGATGTGGAACAAGTAGCAGAAGCATACATGCTCAAGAGGGATCACCCGAAATTCAAAGGGAACTGAATTTCGGGAACAGGAGCATCGAAGTCAGAATGCCGCGAAACTCACCGAGTCAAAGCGTTGCGCCATTTGCGGAAGAAGTCTGATGTGGAACAAGTAGCAGAAGCATACATGCTCAAGAGGGATCACCCGAAATTCAAAGGGAACTGAATTTCGGCAACCGGAGCATCGAAGTCAGAATGCCGCGAAACTCACCCAGTCAAAGCGTTGCGCCATTTGCGGAAGAAGTCTGATGTGGAACAAGTAGCAGAAGCATACATGCTCTAGAGGGATCACCTGAAATTCAATGGAAACTGAATTTCGAAAACCGGGGCATCGAAGTCAGAATGCCGCGAAACTCACCCAGTCGAAGCGTTGCGCCGTTTGCGGAAGAAGTCTGATGTGGAACAAGTAGCAGAAGCATAAATGCTCTAGAGGGATCACCCGAAATTCAAAGGCAACTGAATTTCGGCAACCAGGGAATCGAAGTCGGAATGCCGCGAAACTCACCGAGTCAAAGCGTTGCGCCATTTGCGGAAGAAGTCTGATGTGGAACAAGTAGCAGAAGCATACATGCTCAAGAGGGATCACCCGAAATTCAAAGGGAACTGAATTTCGGCAACCGGAGCATCGAAGTCAGAATGCCGCGAAACTCACCGAGTCAAAGCGTTTCGCCGTTTGCGGATGAAGTCTGATGTGGAAGAAGTAGCAGAAGCATAAATGCTCAAGAGGGATCACCCGAAATTCAAAGGCAACTGAATTTCGGCAACCTGGGAATCGAAGTCGGAATGCCGCGAAACTCACGGAGTCAAAACGTTGCGCCGTTTGCGGAAGAACTCTGATGTGGAACAAGTAGCAGAAGCATACATGCTCAAGAGGGATCACCCGAAATTCAAAGGCAACTGAATTTTGGCAATCGTGGCATCGAAGTCAGAATGCCGCGAAACTCACCGAGTCAAAGCGTTTCGCCGTTTGCGGATGAAGTCTGATGTGGAAAGAGTAGCAGCAGCATAAAAGCTCAAGAGGGATCACCTGAAATTCAATGGCAACTAAATTTCTGCAACCGGGGAATCGAAGTCGGAATGCCGCGAAACTCACGGAGTCAAAGCGTTTCGCCGTTTGCGGAAGAAGTCTGATGTGGAACAAGTAGCATAAGCATAAATGCTCAAGAGGGATCACCCGAAATTCAAAGGCAACTGAATTTCAGCAACCGGGGAATCGAAGTCGGAATGCCGCGAAACTCACGGAGTCAAAACGTGGCGCCGTTTGTGGAAGAACTCTGATGTGGAACAAGTAGCAGAAGCATACATGCTCAAGAGGGATCACCCGAAATTCAAAGGCAACTGAATATCAGCAACCGGGGAATCGAAGTCAGAATGCCGCGAAACTCACCGAGTCAAAGCGTTTAGCCGTTTGCGGAAGAAGTCTGATGTGGAACAAGTAGCAGAAGCATAAATGCTCAAGAGGGATCACCCGAAAATCAAAGGCAACTGAATTTTGGCAACAGGGGAATCGAAGTCGGAATGCCGCGAAACTCACCGAGTCAAAGCGTTGCGCCGTTTGCGGAAGAAGTCTGATGTGGAACAAGTAGCAGAAGCATACATGCTCAAGAGGGATCACCCGAAATTCAAAGGCAACTGAATTTCGGCAACCGGGGCATCGAAGTCAGAATGCCGCGAAACTCACCGAGTCAAAGCGTTTCGCCGTTTGCGGATGAAGTCTGATGTGGAACAAGTAGCAGAAGCATAAATGCTCAAGAGGGATCACCCGAAATTCAAAGGCAACTGAATTTCGGCAACTGGGGAATCGAAGTCGGAATGCCGCGAAACTCACCGAGTCAAAGCGTTTCGCCATTTGCGGAAGAAGTCTGATGTGGAACAAGTAGCAGAAGCATACATGCTCTAGAGGGATCACCCGAAATTCAAAGGAAACTGAATTTCGACAACCGGGGCATCGAAGTCAGAATGCCGCGAAACTCACCGAGTCAAAGCGTTGCGCCGTTTGCGGAAGAAGTCTGATGTGGAACAAGTAGCAGAAGCATAAATGCTCAAGAGGGATCACCCGAAATTCAAAGGCAACTGAATTTCGGCAACCGGGGAATCGAAGTCGGAATGCCGCGAAACTCACGGAGTCAAAGCGTTGCGCCGTTTGCGGAAGAACTCTGATGTGGAACAAGTAGCAGAAGCATACATGCTCAAGAGGGATCACCCGAAATTCAAAGGCAACTGAATTTTGGCAACCGGGGCATCGAAGTCAGAATGTCGCGAAACTCATCGAGTCAAA
Organism: Populus alba; assembly: GCF_005239225.2. Lineage (NCBI taxonomy): Eukaryota > Viridiplantae > Streptophyta > Magnoliopsida > Malpighiales > Salicaceae > Populus > Populus alba. The sequence continues at coordinate 12,271 of NW_027340121.1, read as the reverse complement.
GCGTTTCGCCGTTTGCGGATGAAGTCTGATGTGGAACAAGTAGCAGAAGCATAAATGCTCAAGAGGGATCACCCGAAATTCAAAGGAAACTGAATTTTGGCAACCGGGGAATCGAAGTCGGAATGCCGCGAAACTCACCGAGACAAAGCGTTGCGCCGTTTGCGGAAGAAGTCTGATGTGGAACAAGTAGCAGAAGCTTACATGCTCAAGAGGGATCACCTGAAATTCAATGGCAACTGAATTTCGGCAACCGGGGAATCGAAGTCGGAATGCCGCGAAACTCACCGAGTCAAAGCGTTTCGCCGTTTGCGGAAGAAGTCTGATGTGGAACAAGTAGCAGAAGCATAAATGCTCAAGAGGGATCACCCGAAAATCAAAGGCAACTGAATTTTGGCAACAGGGGAATCGAAGTCGGAATGCCGCGAAACTCACCGAGTCAAAGCGTTGCGCCGTTTGCGGAAGAAGTCTGATGTGGAACAAGTAGCAGAAGCTTACATGCTCAAGAGGGATCACCCGAAATTCAAAGGCAACTGAATTTCAGCAACCGGGGAATAGAAGTCGGAATGCCAAGAAACTCACCGAGTCAAAGCGTTTCCCCGTTTGCGGAAGAAGTCTGATGTGGAACAAGTAGCAGAAGCATAAATGCTCAAGAGGGAACACCCGAAATTCAAAGGCAATTGAATTTCAGCAACCGGGGAATCGAAGTCGGAATGCCACGAAACTCACCGAGTCAAAGCGTTTTGCCATTTGCGGAAAAAGTCTGACGTGGAACAAGTAGCAGAAGCATAAATGCTCAAGAGGGATCAACCGAAATTCAAAGGCAACTGAATTTTGGCAACCGGGGAATCGAAGTCGGAATGCAGCGAAACTCACCGAGACAAAGCGTTGCGCCGTTTGCGGAAGAAGTCTGATGTGGAACAAGTAGCAGAAGCATACATGCTCAAGAGGGATCACCCGAAATTCAAAGAGAACTGAATTTCGGCAACCGGAGCATCGAAGTCAGAATGCCGCGAAACTCACCGAGTCAAAGCGTTTCGCCGTTTGCGGATGAAGTCTGATGTGGAAGAAGTAGCAGAAGCATAAATGCTCAAGAGGGATCACCCGAAATTCAAAGGCAACTGAATTTCGGCAACCGGGGAATCGAAGTCGGAATGCCGCGAAACTCACGGAGTCAAAACGTTGCGCCGTTTGCGGAAGAACTCTGATGTGGAACAAGTAGCAGAAGCATACATGCTCAAGAGGGATCACCCGAAATTCAAAGGCAACTGAATTTTGGCAATCGTGGCATCGAAGTCAGAATGCCGCGAAACTCACCGAGTCAAAGCGTTTCGCCGTTTGCGGATGAAGTCTGATGTGGAAAAAGTAGCAGCAGCATAAAAGCTCAAGAGGGATCACCTGAAATTCAATGGCAACTAAATTTCTGCAACCGGGGAATCGAAGTCAGAATGCCGCGAAACTCACCGAGTCAAAGCGTTTCGCCGTTTGCGGAAGAAGTCTGATGTGGAACAAGTAGCATAAGCATAAATGCTCAAGAGGGATCACCCGAAATTCAAAGGCAACTGAATTTCGGCAACCGGGGAATCGAAGTCGGAATGCCGCGAAACTCACGGAGTCAAAACGTGGCGCCGTTTGTGGAAGAACTCTGATGTGGAACAAGTAGCAGAAGCATACATGCTCAAGAGGGATCACCCTAAATTCAAAGGCAACTGAATATCAGCAACCGGGGAATCGAAGTCAGAATGCCGCGAAACTCACCCAGTCAAAGCGTTTAGCTGTTTGCGGAAGAAGTCTGATGTGGAACAAGTAGCAGAAGCATAAATGCTCAAGAGGGATCACCCGAAAATCAAAGCCAACTGAATTTTGGCAACAGGGGAATCGATGTCGGAATGCCGCGAAACTCACCGAGTCAAAGCGTTGCGCCGTTTGCGGAAGAAGTCTGATGTGGAACAAGTAGCAAAAGCATACATGCGCAAGAGGGATCACCCGAAATTCAAAGGCAACTGAATTTCGGCAACCGGGGCATCGAAGTCCGAATGCCGCGAAACTCACCGAGTCAAAGCGTTTCGCCGTTTGCGGATGAAGTCTGATGTGGAACAAGTAGCAGAAGCATAAATGCTCAAGAGGGATCACCCGAAATTCAAAGGCAACTGAATTTCGGCAAGCGGGAATCGAAGTCGGAATGCCGCGAAACTCACCGATTCAAAGCGTTTCGCCATTTGCGGAAGAAGTCTGATGTGGAACAAGTAGCAGAAGCATACATGCTCTAGAGGGATCACCCGAAATTCAAAGGAAACTGAATTTCGAAAACCGGGGCATCGAAGTCAGAATGCCGCGAAACTCACCCAGTCGAAGCGTTGCGCCGTTTGCGGAAGAAGTCTGATGTGGAACAAGTAGCAGAAGCATAAATGCTCAAGAGGGATCACCCGAAATTCAAAGGCAACTGAATTTCGGCAACCAGGGAATCGAAGTCGGAATGCCGCGAAACTCACCGAGTCAAAGCGTTGCGCCATTTGCGGAAGAAGTCTGATGTGGAACAAGTAGCAGAAGCATACATGCTCAAGAGGGATCACCCGAAATTCAAAGGGAACTGAATTTCGGGAACAGGAGCATCGAAGTCAGAATGCCGCGAAACTCACCGAGTCAAAGCGTTGCGCCATTTGCGGAAGAAGTCTGATGTGGAACAAGTAGCAGAAGCATACATGCTCAAGAGGGATCACCCGAAATTCAAAGGGAACTGAATTTCGGCAACCGGAGCATCGAAGTCAGAATGCCGCGAAACTCACCCAGTCAAAGCGTTGCGCCATTTGCGGAAGAAGTCTGATGTGGAACAAGTAGCAGAAGCATACATGCTCTAGAGGGATCACCTGAAATTCAATGGAAACTGAATTTCGAAAACCGGGGCATCGAAGTCAGAATGCCGCGAAACTCACCCAGTCGAAGCGTTGCGCCGTTTGCGGAAGAAGTCTGATGTGGAACAAGTAGCAGAAGCATAAATGCTCTAGAGGGATCACCCGAAATTCAAAGGCAACTGAATTTCGGCAACCAGGGAATCGAAGTCGGAATGCCGCGAAACTCACCGAGTCAAAGCGTTGCGCCATTTGCGGAAGAAGTCTGATGTGGAACAAGTAGCAGAAGCATACATGCTCAAGAGGGATCACCCGAAATTCAAAGGGAACTGAATTTCGGCAACCGGAGCATCGAAGTCAGAATGCCGCGAAACTCAACCGAGTCAAAGCGTTTCGCCGTTTGCGGATGAAGTCTGATGTGGAAGAAGTAGCAGAAGCATAAATGCTCAAGAGGGATCACCCGAAATTCAAAGGCAACTGAATTTCGGCAACCTGGGAATCGAAGTCGGAATGCCGCGAAACTCACGGAGTCAAAACGTTGCGCCGTTTGCGGAAGAACTCTGATGTGGAACAAGTAGCAGAAGCATACATGCTCAAGAGGGATCACCCGAAATTCAAAGGCAACTGAATTTTGGCAATCGTGGCATCGAAGTCAGAATGCCGCGAAACTCAACCGAGTCAAAGCGTTTTCGCCGTTTGCGGATGAAGTCTGATGTGGAAAGAGTAGCAGCAGCATAAAAGCTCAAGAGGGATCACCTGAAATTCAATGGCAACTAAATTTCTGCAACCGGGGAATCGAAGTCGGAATGCCGCGAAACTCACGGAGTCAAAGCGTTTCGCCGTTTGCGGAAGAAGTCTGATGTGGAACAAGTAGCATAAGCATAAATGCTCAAGAGGGATCACCCGAAATTCAAAGGCAACTGAATTTCAGCAACCGGGGAATCGAAGTCGGAATGCCGCGAAACTCACGGAGTCAAAACGTGGCGCCGTTTGTGGAAGAACTCTGATGTGGAACAAGTAGCAGAAGCATACATGCTCAAGAGGGATCACCCGAAATTCAAAGGCAACTGAATATCAGCAACCGGGGAATCGAAGTCAGAATGCCGCGAAACTCACCGAGTCAAAGCGTTTAGCCGTTTGCGGAAGAAGTCTGATGTGGAACAAGTAGCAGAAGCATAAATGCTCAAGAGGGATCACCCGAAAATCAAAGCCAACTGAATTTTGGCAACAGGGGAATCGATGTCGGAATGCCGCGAAACTCACCGAGTCAAAGCGTTGCGCCGTTTGCGGAAGAAGTCTGATGTGGAACAAGTAGCAAAAGCATACATGCTCAAGAGGGATCACCCGAAATTCAAAGGCAACTGAATTTCGGCAACCGGGGCATCGAAGTCAGAATGCCGCGAAACTCACCGAGTCAAAGCGTTTCGCCGTTTGCGGAATGAAGTCTGATGTGGAACAAGTAGCAGAAGCATAAATGCTCAAGAGGGATCACCCGAAATTCAAAGGCAACTGAATTTCGGCAAGTGGGGAATCGAAGTCGGAATGCCGCGAAACTCACCGATTCAAAGCGTTTCGCCATTTGCGGAAGAAGTCTGATGTGGAACAAGTAGCAGAAGCATACATGCTCTAGAGGGATCACCCGAAATTCAAAGGAAACTGAAATTCGAAAACCGGGGCATCGAAGTCAGAATGCCGCGAAACTCACCCAGTCGAAGCGTTGCGCCGTTTGCGGAAGAAGTCTGATGTGGAACAAGTAGCAGAAACATAAATGCTCAAGAGGGATCACCCGAAATTCGAAGGCAACTGAATTTCGGCAACCAGGGAATCGAAGTCGGAATGCCGCGAAACTCACCGAGTCAAAGCGTTGCGCCATTTGCGGAAGAAGTCTGATGTGGAACAAGTAGCAGAAGCATACATGCTCAAGAGGGATCACCCGAAATTCAAAGGGAACTGAATTTCGGCAACCGGAGCATCGAAGTCAGAATGCCGCGAAACTCACCCAGTCGAAGCGTTGCGCCGTTTGCGGAAGAAGTCTGATGTGGAACAAGTAGCAGAAGCATAAATGCTCAAGAGGGATCACCCGAAATTCGAAGGCAACTGAATTTCGGCAACCAGGGAATCGAAGTCGGAATGCCGCGAAACTCACCCAGTCAAAGCGTTGCGCCATTTGCGGAAGAAGTCTGATGTGGAACAAGTAGCAGAAGCATACATGCTCTAGAGGGATCACTTGAAATTCAATGGAAACTGAATTTCGAAAACCGGGGCATCGAAGTCAGAATGCCGCGAAACTCACCCAGTCGAAGCGTTGCGCCGTTTGCGGAAGAAGTCTGATGTGGAACAAGTAGCAGAAGCATAAATGCTCAAGAGGGATCACCCGAAATTCAAAGGCAACTGAATTTCAGCAACCGGGGAATCGAAGTCGGAATGCCGCGAAACTCACGGAGTCAAAGCGTTGCGCCGTTTGCGGAAGAACTCTGATGTGGAACAAGTAGCAGAAGCAAACATGCTCAAGAGGGATCACCCGAAATTCAAAGGCAACTGAATTTCGGCAACCAGGGAATCGAAGTCGGAATACCGCGAAACTCGCCGAGTCAAAACGTTGCGCCATTTGCGGAAGAAGTCTGATGTGGAACAAGTAGCAGAAGCATACATGATCAAGAGGGATCACCCGAAATTCAAAGGCAACTGAATTTCGGCAACCGGAGCATCGAAGTCAGAATGCCGCGAAACTCACCCAGTCAAAGCGTTTCGCCGTTTGCGGATGAAGTCTGATGTGGAACAAGTAGCAGAAGCATAAATGCTCAAGAGGGATCACTCGAAATTCAAAGGCAACTGAATTTCGGCAACCGGGTAATCGAAGTCGGAATGCCGCGAAACCCACGGAGTCAAAACGTTGCGCCGTTTGCGGAAGAACTCTGATGTGGAACAAGTAGTAGAAGCAGACATGCTCAAGTGGGATCACCCGAAATTCAAAGGCAAACTGAATTTTGCAATCGTGGCAATCGAAGTCGGAATGCCGCGAAACTCACCGAGTCAAAGCGTTTCGCCGTTTGCGGATGAAGTCTGATGTGGAACAAGTAGCAGCAGCATAAATGCTCAAGAGGGATCACCTGAAATTCAATGGCAACTGAATTTCTGCAACCGGGGAATCGAAGTCGGAATGCCGCGAAACTCACCGAGTCAAAGCGTTTGCGCCGTTTGCGGAAGAAGTCTGATGTGGAACAAGTAGCATAAGCATAAATGCTCAAGAGGGATCACCCGAAATTCAAAGGCAACTGAATTTCGGCAACCGGGGAATCGAAGTCGGAATGCCGCGAAACTCACGGAGTCAAAACGTTGCGCCGTTTGTGGAAGAACTCTGATGTGGAACAAGTAGCAGAAGCATACATGCTCAAGAGGGATCAACCGAAATTCAAAGGCAACTGAATTTCAGCAACAGGGGAATCGAAGTCAGAATGCCGCGAAACTCACCGAGTCAAAGCGTTTAGCCGTTTGCGGAAGAAGTCTGATGTGGAACAAGTAGCAGAAGCATAAATGCTCAAGAGGGATCACCCGAAAATCAAAGCCAACTGAATTTTGGCAACAGGGGAATCGAAGTCGGAATGCCGCGAAACACACCGAGTCAAAGCGTTGCGCCGTTTGCGGAAGAAGTCTGATGTGGAACAAGTAGCAAAAGCATACATGCTCAAGAGGGATCACCCGAAATTCAAAGGCAACTGAATTTCGGCAACCGGGGAATCGAAGTCGGAATGCCGCGAAACTCACGGAGTCAAAACGTTGCGCCGTTTGTGGAAGAACTCTGATGTGGAACAAGTAGCAGAAGCATACATGCTCAAGAGGGATCAACCGAAATTCAAAGGCAACTGAATTTCAGCAACAGGGGAATCGAAGTCAGAATGCCGCGAAACTCACCGAGTCAAAGCGTTTAGCCGTTTGCGGAAGAAGTCTGATGTGGAACAAGTAGCAGAAGCATAAATGCTCAAGAGGGATCACCCGAAAATCAAAGCCAACTGAATTTTGGCAACAGGGGAATCGAAGTCGGAATGCCGCGAAACACACCGAGTCAAAGCGTTGCGCCTTTTGCGGAAGAAGTCTGATGTGGAACAAGTAGCAAAAGCATACATGCTCAAGAGGGATCACCCGAAATTCAAAGGCAACTGAATTTCGGCAACCGGGGCATCGAAGTCAGAATGCCGCGAAACTCACCGAGTCAAAGCGTTCGCCGTTGCGGAGAAGTCTGATGTGGAACAAGTAGCAGAAGCATAAATGCACAAGAGGGATCACCCGAAATTCAAGGCAACTGAATTTCGGCACCGGGGAATCGAGTCGGAATGCCGCGAAACTCACGAGTCAAAGCGTTGCGCCGTTTGCGGAAGAAGTCTGATGTGGAACAAGTAGCAGAAGCAAACATGCTCAAGAGGGATCACCCGAAATTCAAAGGCAACTGAATTTCGGCAACCAGGGAATCGAAGTCGGAATACCGCGAAACTCGCCGAGTCAAAACGTTGCGCCATTTGCGGAAGAAGTCTGATGTGGAACAAGTAGCAGAAGCATACATGATCAAGAGGGATCACCCGAAATTCAAAGGCAACTGAATTTCGGCAACCGGAGCATCGAAGTCAGAATGCCGCGAAACTCACCCAGTCAAAGCGTTTCGCCGTTTGCGGATGAAGTCTGATGTGGAACAAGTAGCAGAAGCATAAATGCTCAAGAGGGATCACTCGAAATTCAAAGGCAACTGAATTTCGGCAACCGGGTAATCGAAGTCGGAATGCCGCGAAACCCACGGAGTCAAAACGTTGCGCCGTTTGCGGAAGAACTCTGATGTGGAACAAGTAGTAGAAGCATACATGCTCAAGTGGGATCACCCAAAATTCAAAGGCAACTGAATTTTGGCAATCGTGGCATCGAAGTCAGAATGCCGCGAAACTCACCGAGTCAAAGCGTTTCGCCGTTTGCGGATGAAGTCTGATGTGGAAAAAGTAGCAGCAGCATAAATGCTCAAGAGGGATCACCTGAAATTCAATGGCAACTGAATTTCTGCAACCGGGGAATCGAAGTCGGAATGCCGCGAAACTCACCGAGTCAAAGCGTTTCGCCGTTTGCGGAAGAAGTCTGATGTGGAACAAGTAGCATAAGCATAAATGCTCAAGAGGGATCACCCGAAAATCAAAGCCAACTGAATTTTGGCAACAGGGGAATCGAAGTCGGAATGAGCGAACACACCGAGTCAAAGCGTTGCGCCGTTTGCGGAAGAAGTCTGATGTGGAACAAGTAGCAAAAGCATACATGCTCAAGAGGGATCACCCGAAATTCAAAGGCAACTGAATTTCGGCAACCGGGGAATCGAAGTCGGAATGCCGCGAAACTCACGGAGTCAAAACGTTGCGCCGTTTGTGGAAGAACTCTGATGTGGAACAAGTAGCAGAAGCATACATGCTCAAGAGGGATCAACCGAAATTCAAAGGCAACTGAATTTCAGCAACAGGGGAATCGAAGTCAGAATGCCGCGAAACTCACCGAGTCAAAGCGTTTAGCCGTTTGCGGAAGAAGTCTGATGTGGAACAAGTAGCAGAAGCATAAATGCTCAAGAGGGATCACCCGAAAATCAAAGCCAACTGAATTTTGGCAACAGGGGAATCGAAGTCGGAATGCCGCGAAACACACCGAGTCAAAGCGTTGCGCCGTTTGCGGAAGAAGTCTGATGTGGAACAAGTAGCAAAAGCATACATGCTCAAGAGGGATCACCCGAAATTCAAAGGCAACTGAATTTCGGCAACCGGGGCAATCGAAGTCAGAATGCCGCGAAACTCACCGAGTCAAAGCGTTTCGCCGTTTGCGGATGAAGTCTGATGTGGAACAAGTAGCAGAAGCATAAATGCACAAGAGGGATCACCCGAAATTCAAAGGCAACTGAATTTCAGCAACCGGGGAATCGAAGTCGGAATGCCGCGAAACTCACGGAGTCAAAGCGTTGCGCCGTTTGCGGAAGAACTCTGATGTGGAAACAAGTAGCAGAAGCAAACATGCTCAAGAGGGATCACCCGAAATTCAAAGGCAACTGAATTTCGGCAATCGGGGAATCGAAGTCGGAATGCCGCGAAACTCACCGAGTCAAAGCGTTTCGCCATTTGCGGAAGAAGTCTGATGTGGAACAAGTAGCAGAAGCATACATGCTCTAGAGGGATCACCCGAAATTCAAAGGAAACTGAATTTCGACAACCGGGGCATTGAAGAGTCAGAAATGCCGGGCGAAAACTCACCCAGTCGAAGCGTTGCCCGTTTGCGGAAGAAGTCTGATATGGAACAAGTAGCAGAAGCATAAATGCTCAAGAGGGATCACCCGAAATTCAAAGGCAACTGAATTTCGGCAACCGGGGCATCGAAGTCAGAATGCCGCGAAACTCACCGAGTCAAAGTGTTTCGCCGTTTGCGGATGAAGTCTGATGTGGAACAAGTAGCAGAAGCATAAATGCTCAAGAGGGATCACCCGAAATTCAAAGGCAACTGAATTTCAGCAACCGGGGAATCGAAGTCGGAATGCCGCGAAACTCACGGAGTCAAAGCGTTGCGCCGTTTGCGGAAGAACTCTGATGTGGAACAAGTAGCAGAAGCGAAACAATGCTCTAAGAGGGATCACCCGATCAAAAAGATGTCAAGGCAACTGAATTTTCGGCAACACGGGAATGTCGAATCGATGTAATAATCCTCGTGAATGCTAGTCGCGAAAGCTCTCACCGAGTCAAGCGTTGCCGTTTGCGGATGTACAAAAAGTTAGATCATGATTTCTTATTGTTTTTGTTGGAACAAAAAGTAGCTGAGAAGCATTTTACTTTACATCCTCAAGTTATCAGAGGGTTTTTGTCACCTTCGAAATGTCAATTAGGCGAAACTGAATTTCGGCAACGGCTGGGGGACATTTCGAACTGAGGTTGCTTCTTCTCTATGACCTGTTGAGAAAATCAGTGAAACTGTAAGCCTCACTTTTCGAGAAACTCACCGAGTCAAAGCGTCTCGCCTTGCTACCATTTGCAAATTTTTAAGAAGAACAAGGTTTATCTTCTCTGAATGATTGAATTTGGGAAGCCCATGAACTTCATTTATGATAGCAGAAGAACCATAACATTGGCTAAACTAGCTAGATGCTCAGAACGGATCACGCCCAAAATTTCAAAGCAACTGAATTTCGGTTGTCAACCGGGGGCATCGAAGTCAGAATGCTGCGAAACTCACCGAGTCAAGAGCGTTTCGCCTTTTTTGCGGCATTTGAAGTCTGATGTGGAACAAGTAGCAGAAGCATAAATGCTCTAAGAGGGATCCCCGAAAATTCAAAGCACAACTGGAATGATTTCAAGCAACCCACTGGCGGGGAATCGTATAAAGTCGGTTGTTATAATGCCTGCGAAACTCACGGAGTATCAAAGCGTTGGCCGCCGTTTTGTGGAAGAAGTCTGATGTGGAACAAGTAGTAGCAGAAGCATACATGCTCAAGAGGGATCATCACCGAAATTCAATAAAGGCAACTGAACCTTCGACAACCGGGGCATTGAAGTCAGAATGGCCTGCGTAAACTATGCACACCAGTCAAGCGAAGCGTTGCCCTGTTGTTGCGTGGAAGAAGTCTGAATATGGAAACAAGTAGCAGAAGCATAAATGCCATCAAGAGGGATCACCCGAAATTCAAAGGCAACTGAATTTCAGCAACCGGGCAATCGAAGTCAGGAATCGCGAAACTCACCGAGTCATCAAGCGTTTCGCGCGTTTGCGGATGAAGTCTGATGTGGAACAAGTAGCAGAAGCATATATGCTCAAGAGGGATCACCCGAAATTCCCCAATAGGCAACTTGAATTTTCTAAGCCAACCGGGGGGATCGACTAGTCGGTATAAATGTGCCGAAACTCACGGAGTCAAAGCGTTGCGTATCGCCTTTGAGTAAAGAAGTTTTGATGTTTGAACAAGTAGAGAATAGGGCTCCATATGTGGAACAGAGTAGCAGAAGCTAAATCAGGTCAAGGAGGGATCTGACCGCGAAATTCATGAGGCAACTGAATTTCGGCGAACCTGGTGTCGGGAATCCGTAAGGTCGGAATGAGCTACGAAACTCTAGCTGCCAGTCGATATAGCGGTTGCCTCGGTGTGTTGCGGAAGAAGTCTGAATGGAACAGAGTAGCAGAAGGCATACATGCTGCAAGAGGGATCACCCGAAATTCAAAGGCAACTTGAGATTTCGGGCAACCGGGGGAATCGATAGTCAGTAATGCTGCGAAACTCACGCGAGTCAAAAGCGTTTCAGCCATTTGTGCGGAAGAATTGATGGTGGGAACAAGGTAGGCAGAAGCATACATGCTGCTAGACGGATCAACCGCGAATGTCAAAGGCTGAATTTCGACAAGCCCGGAGTGAATGCGAAGTATGGAAGTGCCTGCGAAACATACCGGAGTCAAAGGCATTAGCGTCGTTTGCGGGAAGAGAGAATGATGTGGAACTAAGTAGCAGATAGCTTACAGTGCTCAAGAGGGATCGCGTTGCCGAAATTAAAAGGCAACTGAAATTTCCAGCAACCGGGGTAATCGAGAGTCGGAAGTGCCTAGCGGAAACGTGCACCGAGTCAAAGCGTTTCCGCATTTGTGGGGAAAAAGTCTGATGTTTGGAACAAGTAGCAAAAGCATACCATGCTCAAGAGGATCATGCTGAATTCAAAGGCACTGAATTTCGCAACCGGGGAATCGAAGGGGATGCCCGCGAAAAACTCAGGAGTCAAAGCGTTGCGCTGTTTGCGGAACGAAGTCTCGATGTCGAACAAGTTGAGCAAAAGCTACATGCTCAATGTGTGAGGGATCACCTCGGATAATTCAAGAAGGCAACTGAAATTTCGGCGAACCGGGGCATCGAAGTCAGAATTGCTGGCGAAACTCCCGAGTGCAAAGCGTTTCGCCGTTTGCGAGAGTCTGGATGTGGAACAATACAGAAGAGCAGTACATGGCTCAAGAGGATCACCCGAATTCTAAAGCCAACTGATTTTGGTGGCAACCGGGGAATCGAGAGTAGGGAATGCCGGGCGAAACATGACCGGAGTCCAAAGCGTTTGCGTCGTTTGCGGAAGAAGATATGATGTGGGAACAGAGTCAGAGCTTACATGCTCGAAAGAGGGATCGACCCGAAATTAAAAGGCAACTGAATTTCAGCAACCGGGGAATCGAAGTCGGAATGCCGACGAACTCAACCGAGTCAAAGCGTTTCGCCATCTTTGGTAAAAAGTCTGTTTTGTATGTGGGAACAAGTAGCAGAAGCATACGCATGCTCCAAGAGGGATCAGGCTGGAAATCAAGGCAACTGAATTTTTCTGGCAACCGGGATTATTGGTGTGTTGCATAGTTGTTGTCGAAGGCTGGAGATGCCCGGCGAAACCACGGAGTCAATAGCG
>NW_027340120.1:0-48608 GCF_005239225.2 Populus alba | reverse complement strand
AGATAGAGATGTAAATGCCCTTGCAGGTGTCAGATTTCCACCAAGCAAAGTGTACATGCCAAACGAAATCACAGTCACCATAACTGGAATGCTTTTTAGTATGAAACTATTACACTGCAGAACAAGGAAATAATTGGAAACATGCATAAGCAAAAAAGTGATGGTGACCTCACAGAAAAACCCACAAATAATTAGCAGCAGCAAATACTATCAATTGATCAACACCATGATCTATGTATAACATTTGAAACTAGAAAACTTCTAAGGTGTAGAATAACCCAATACATTTCCATATATAAACAAGTTTCCTCCTGGGAATCAACATTCAATCAATGAAGTTGTCTTATACTGTCAGTTTCTGATTTTGCACTTTGATTGCATTTCTTCTAGATGTGTTTTTCCTCTAGTCCTCAAGTCAATGGTGGCCTCAAGTAGGCTTCCTACCCGAACAAGGCTATGCCCTGTTTTGTTGTTTCTTTCCTTTCTCTGTTTCTGTATTTTTCTGAAAGTAGGTGATTGTAGGGAAATAACTTTTATGTCTTTGTTGTTTTTTTTTACAATTTGTTTCTATGTTTGTAATTTAGTAATGCTAGAGTTTCATTATTTTAGGAAAGCTATGGCATGGTTTACTTTTTTAAAAATAATATTCATTAGGAAAATAATTTCCTAGTTGGTTTAGGTTACTAGGTTTCTTGGTGTTTAAGATAGAAATAGACTCGGATTTGAGAGTGCTTCTTCTGTTTTGTTACTACCCTCTTTTTATGGGGTTTTCTATCATTTCTTCAGCCCTCTCTGATTGGGTGCTCTTTCCACTGTTCAATTAATCCCTCTCCTACAAGGAATTCTTTGATCGTCTATTTCCATTTCTACCAGTCTTATATCACCAGGTACTGGGTTTCTTTGTTCTATAAATGTTCACCAGATCCATATCAAAGAAGCAGCATCTTCTCTGAAATCAGTTCTGCTATTCAAGCTATCATTTTGAAGCATCAATTGGGATCATGCACTACAACTCACATCCATGTGTTTGACACAGATAGTGGTGAAAACAAATCAAAACATGTATGCGGCTGTTTATTTCAAGCTAAGTGAGCACGTCCAGGAGACATGCATGCAATGCCAAAATCAAGATATGAGTAACGAGAGTACCAAACTAACAATTTAAACAACAATAGAGAAAGGTGACACTAATATTATAGAATTTTCAAACGGCAAAGTGAGAAAGAAACGAAAATTTTATCAAATATAAGAATGGAAACTTTGCTAAAAATATTCTTGGCATACCGCTCCTAGTAGAGATGCTTTTCGGAACCATGATAATTCATCATCCCTAACACCTTGAACTTTAGCCTGGAAGCTACTTTCCCATGCATAACATGTAAACCATTTCAGCAAAATCAGATAGTCAGGAACAAAACCATATGAAACAAGGAACTCATAGCAAAATAATCATACTTCACAGTATCCATTGCAGCCAAAATTTCATTCATGAGGCCAATTCTCTTGTCTGTACGCTGCAAACCCTCCTTAGATAACTTCTGCATTCTGCTTATAACAAATGTCTTTACCAAACAAAAGATGGAAAAATTAGGGCTTTTGTGACTTAGGAGATGACTAAGGTACAGAGGCACAAAACAAACTGTCAAATACAGCATCATCCGATCTTAAAAAGGCCTCAAACACTCAGATAAATTATGCACTCTTTTACAGCATGCATCATCAAGGATGTTTCGTTGAAAAAAGTAGAAAAGTTTTTCTTTTCATTTTTTGATAAAAAAAAAAGTGTTGTGTCCCTTCAACTCTGTAATTGCACATGACACATGAACTAATCCAATAGCATTGGAGAAGAATGTTCAATGAGTTCTGCAGTGGAAATGAGTTCTACGAGAAGTTCATGTCAATAGAAAGGCTGAAGTCAAGCATACAGCTGTAAATGCTTAAATAGGAATATAAATGCGTAAATGCTTAAATAGGAAATTTACCTTACTATATTTAGCTTCCTATATTTCCTCTTTGTAATTACTATGTACAGCACAACTTTTCCTATATAATGAAAGCCTAGTCGAAAGGTGAAGGCAATTCGAACCATTCTGTTACGTCAGTCCCAGCAGTATAAAAATTGCATAGTTAGCCAATCCATTCAGATTTAGGTTGATCAACACACACTAGTACATACACATTTTTCATCAAGATATCTAGGATTGGATACTCCTTCAGACTGTTCTCCAGGGTCAAACATAATATGGTTTGGCAGAAGAGATTCTATATTTCTGCATTCTGTTGACACTATTTCATTTTCGACTTTCCAAATGAATGGGGCAGCAGCATAACTTAGTAAGGGCTAAGGCAGAGGACTATCATCGAGAAATAAAACAACAAATTTCTACAACAATCATGCAAACTTTTCTGTTTGTTGATTCATGAACCCTCCTAATGTCACGAGTCTCATCAAAGTTGTAGGCAATTCTAGCCAAACTCTTCACTACAAAAATGCATGGCATTTCAAGTTATCAAAAGCAGCATGCCTTATGAAAATAAAAATCAGAATGTTCAACTCAAACATTGATTAAAAAGAGATCATACCACTCCAGCAAAAATTGAGAAAGCATAGACATAACCAATCCAAGCTTCAAAACATTAGCATTATGTTGAATAAAGAGAGAATAATAGAAATTTTGAACCACAAACTTTAAATCAAAATTTCATTGTTGTTAATAGTTTTTAGTTATACCAATAGTGGTATATGTTACAAGGCTTAGTTTAACATATATATTGCATATTTGTAAGTGTACGACGAGGAAATAATTGCCTCTAATACTGATCCACCCTAATCAAATTCCTAAAATTGTTTAGAAAGTTATGAAAATACAAGAGTTAAATTGTGTCATCAACACCCTTATTATTTTTCAAGCAAGCAATTTCTTGATCAAATTATGAAATCATATGATATAATTTTTAATATTTCTTTCAAAAGTTGAAATCAAATAAGAATTTAAATTGAATATGCATCAACAATTTTGTGGAATAATTTCATACACATACTTTGAAATTATTATGTTGCTTTTTCCTTTTCATGCTTAAAGATGTGAAATTTTTTAATTTATTTCAATCAATAAACTTTATAATGTTTGAATTAGGGTTGAAGAGACTCTGAAGTGTTTAATTGGGTTCAATAGTTATTTTTGGATCTAATAGGTGTCATATGAAACAAGTTTGAGGTACTCACTACGCAATTTAAATTTTGAATAGGGTTTGAGTCAGATGGATTAAAACTTCAATTACATATACAATTCCTGTCTGACATGGAGAAAATAATAAAATAAAAATAATTACATGAATTAGCAGAAAGCATGGTGAAGTGTAAGATTGGACCACCCACACATCATGGGGGCATTCGACTAGTTACCAGCTTAGCACTTAAGAGCCCAAGTAAATATTAGAAGGATATGGGGAACCAAAAGCAGGAGTATCCTTCAAACTTGAGGATAGAATAGGTAAATAGAAGCAAACCTGAACAATGACCTCACTCATGTATAGATGCAGTACAGCACTGCAAAAACAATTAAAATTGTGAGTTTGCCTTTTCCCAATCAAATGTATAAACTAAAAGCACCTATAAATTGGAAATACAAACTTGTTATAGAACTCCTTTACTGTGAGGATAAGATTGAGCATCACTGCATCAACCACCAAAGTATAAATGACCCCGAATCGAACAAATCATCGAAATTCACGAAATATAGACTTTAATTTCTACAACAATCATAACCAGCAAGGAGCACCAAGCAAGGGCCTCAATAATCAAGGAAACAACCTGTCAACAAGAAGATGAAATGAATATTATTTGACTATGAACATCAAAATTAGCTTACCAAAGTAGGATCATACCTTACGTCTGCTAATTAACCTCACCCACTCTTAATCTAGTGATGATTTAAATGTACATGCTACTGCTAATCAAATGTATAAGAAAAATAAACCAGAAAAAATTTACTTGAGAAAGGAGAAACAGCATTAGACCAAGGATACATTTGCGTACTAAAAAGAACACGAAACCAAATACGGACTGGCTGAAACACATCATGGCAGAGGCATCCACAATAAGAAAAAATCAGAAATGCGTCATAATATTGTTGTTGTTGCCTTGGGCTGAAAATACCAAAGGGAAATTAAATTCCTGTTTTTTTAACCTGTGATTGTGGCCTAGGGCATAGGATTAAAAAGGTAAAAAAAAAGAAGAACAAGGATTTAATGGTTTTTTTTAGTCTAATTATCGCAACCTACAGTAATAAATATGAAGTTTGCAAGCTGAAACTACATTTTTGCAATCCATTTCAGCTATTATTGCAATGCAGACAAAGGTGTTCTTGTAAAGTAGTTTTGGGTTGTATACTTAGAGGTGCTTCTTGATAATTTTTTACATGGGGGTGCCAAAAGCATGGAAAATAACCTCCAAAGGAGAAATGTGATGCTTTTTATCATCCCCAAAGTAATCTAAATTCCAAGGCCTGGCCATCATAGCTTTCATCCTCTTTTCTTTATCATGTATGAGAGTTGAGCCACACGCATAAAATTTTCCACGATATAAATTAAGACACTAAGATTTAAAAACAATGCCATTGTTTATCCAGATGAATAAAAAAATAAGTGAAAAGGCAAAAGAGGAGAAGCAAACCTCAAATGGAGCAAGGCCTGTTTGTCCATCTAAATTGAGAACCGAAATACCCATGACCAATCTGTACAAGGACTCGGCGGTGGAATAAAGAGCAAGCAGAGCCAGCAAATAGGCATACCACTTAGACCTCAAACAGAATCTTTGGAGCTTGAAGTCTTTCTTGGTAAGCCAGATTTTATAGAAGCAAAGTGCCATGAGAACTAGATAAGAAAGGGAGACCACCAGAGTGTCGGTGGCACAAGGTGTGCACGCTCCAAATGCATTTTCCACTGCTTTAGTCCACACCCCATCTCTCACTGGTTTGCAGTACCAATCCAATGCTTCAAATCCCATCTTCACTTCTCTTCTCTTCTCTTCTCTTCTCTTGTGCTTATTTAATTCCTCATTTCCATAGAAATTAGACCTGCAAAAATATATCTTAAAAAATATATATTTTAATTAAACAGACATAAGGTGTTAAATACTAAAAAGAAAAATTGAAACAGAAAATTTTGGCTAATCATCAAGTTAACGTTAGTGAAAATCACCTAAAACAAATGACAAGACAACAAATTTTAATTATTATCATATCAATATTAGCCATAGAACTAAAACAATAATTGATGATACAAAGAACACTGTGTTCTAATCTTTAAGGGAAAAAATTAAAAAAAAAAAAAAAAAAAAAAGGGCGAGAATTTCAGAGAGAGGGAGAGAAGGAGCTAACCAACACCTTCTTTTCTTTTCTTTTTTTTATCAGTTCACTAAACGGATAGATAGTGTATAAGAGAGAGAGAATATCAAAATCCTAGGCGAGTGGTTAAAACGAAGAAGCAGACAACTCCGTCCTCGTCAACCAGAGGAACCATAAAGACAATACTTCACAAATTCAACGAGAAAACCCTTAAAGAAAAACAAAAAATAGAGAGAGGGGGGGGGTGTATAGATTCGCCATCGCTTACGTACAAATTTAAAAGTTAACTAATTTAATCGAAGAAAAACAAAACTAGATTCGATGCGGATAGTTTTCATATGGATGGTGTATGTATCAAGGATGATAGTTGAAAATAATGCAAGAGAGCAGGGATATTACCCATTGAAGAGGACAGCCACCAACACAACGGAAGAGGTCCGTTCTTTTCTGAACCTTCTAATCACAACAACTTTTTCTTTTTCAAAAAAAAGTCCCTGGTCAAATGAAAAAACAAGTTTGTTCTCCCCGCAGGCTCTTTTGTGCAGCGTTGGGACTTGGGAGACCCGGCTATCAAGTTGGGCTCAGTCTGTTGGGCCCAATTTGTTTTACATTTTAATTATTTTTTATTTGGATTGCATGGGGAAGTAACCACACGCTTCGGAGGTGTTTAGAATGGCAATGTATTTTTTTAAAATAAATTTTTACTTAAAAATATATTTGATTTACTTTTTTATATTTTTTATATTTTAATATAAACACGTAAAAATCATCATAAAGCATTAAAAAGCATTAATTTATGTCCTGTTTGTTTTTGCGATTGGAAAATTCTTTTGAAAAAAAATTAATTTTTTTATGTTTTTATATCATTTTTATATACTGATATCAAAAATAATATAAAAAGGACATGAACTTTTTCCTTGATTATGTAAATTAATCCCTAGTGTTGGCAAAAAACAAGGCATTGAATATTTTTTAAAATTTTAAATTGGGGCTCTGAAACTTTAATTATATTAAATCAATAAAATTAAATTTTGTTTTATTAAACCAAGCATTAATCAAGTGAAAACTTTTCATCAACACTTTGAGATCCCCTATGCAAGCATGAAAAACAAATCACCAAACAATCACATAATTTAATTAATGCTACAGTTAATTTTTCACTCGAGGGTAAACATTAAGGGACCGTATGCAAGCATGAAAAACAAATCTAGTGACGGTAAAGGAAATTTTCCTCGACACCTTAGCAAAAAAAAAGATATGCAAGCAATGGCAAAGGACTAAATAAAAAGAAAAGGAAATTAAGGGACCAGAGAGTAAAAATATCCTAGGAGCCAAAAAAAAAAAACATTATTCAAATGAACTTGTTTGTCCTCTATCTAGTTTGATTATTTTGTTTTTAGTTTGCAACCAAGTAATCAAATATATATTTTATTAATGAGAATTTCTTAAATCCACTTCAATCATTTAATGTAACATTTAATGTGATGGGAAGATAACCACTAAATATTTCAACTTAAATTTAAATACAAAAAAAAAAATTGTTTTAACAATCTTTTTTTTCTCATGCTTTATTTGATCAAATTTTTAAAGTAGTTAAAGGAATATAACTCGAAACGTTTGAGGCTCCATCCACGTAACGTAAACATCTAAAAAATGGTGTTTTGTTTTAAGAATATACCCTGAAAAGGTATTTTGTTTTGATCTTTGAAAAAACAAAAGGATTTTGTCCCCGCATAAAGTTGCAAAAAAAGAAGGTATATCACCCATGAAAATATATCAGTTTTTTAAACTTAGAAAGGGCAAGTTGCCTGTAAAAATCAACTATGTTTTAAAAAAAAAGGTTGTTTATGAAAAAAAAACAATTTTTGAATTTCAGGAATGACAGCTTGCCCGTGAAAATAGATCAGTTTCTGAAATGGAATGTCGTCTATGAAAATAGACCAGTTTCTAAAATTCAGAAATGGCAGGTCACCCGTGAAAATATACCAGTTTCTGAAAAGGGAGGTCACCCATGAAAATAGACCAGTTTTTGAATTTCAGAAATGGCAGACCGCTTGTAAAAATAAACCATTTCAAAAAAGGCAAGTCATCGGTAAAAATAGACCAGTTTCTTAAGAAGGAGGTCGTCCATGAAAATATATCAAGACATTTGTTGCAACCTATTTTATAATAAAATAAATAATAATAAAATAAATACAAGGAAATACACCTAAATCAAGCCAAAAAAAAAATGCTCGAGCCCAATGATGAAAGACCATAATACCAAGTGAAAATTGGTAGGCCAAAATAACATTCCAAGGTTTTAATTAACAAAACCCATTAGTAAAAAAAAAAGGTTTTTCAAGACTCAATTGGAATTATGTGTGTTATTAAATCAATAAAAAAATCATTAATAACACCTAAAAACTAAATTTGAAAAACCGAGAGAAAAATATAGATCAAAATATTGAATCTTAAAAAATAGGACATTAAATTGATTGAATAAAATAAAAAGAAAAAATAACATATAAGGCTACACATTCAAAACATCATCTAAAAATAAATAAATATATATTTTTTATTTTAAAAAACATAGTTTATTTATATAAAAGATAAAAGCAAAACTATAGATGAACTAAAAAAATCACTCTGAAAATTAAACACATAACAACAAAATTAATAATTTTTTAAAAGAGGTCCTGAACAAAATAAAAGAGAGTAGGTTTTGTCTAATTTTTTTTTAACCGGTCACGTTACTTTATTTCTTTTCAATTTCATTCTTTAAAGTTATATTCTCATGGCTACCATAGTTATCAAACCCAGCCTGCGAGTTGACCCAGCCAAGGAGTCGAGTCCTAGGTTACATAGGTTGACTCGAGCCAACCCGAAAAAATTGGAAAAAAATATTTGAGGTTTTAATTTTTTATATGAAAAAATTAAGAAACAATTTATGTGGATATAAGCTATACATGTAAAAAAATTAAGTTTGAAAGATTATTGCAAAAGGTTTTTTTTATTCCACATTAAAAAGATATTATCTTATTTTTCTAAGTTGAAGTATTTAAACTAAAAAGGTTTTTTTTATCCACATTGAAAAAACATATATTTTTTTTTATATAAACATGGAGTATATATACTAAGGGCCTTCAAATCTCACATTAAAAAAATAAAACATTTTTTACGTATTTATATAGTAAACTTTGAAATGAGTTAGTAATTAACGGAAACATATGAAAAAAAGGTTTCTGGTAGACAAAAAACACATTTGAAAAAAAAAAAGTCTCTTCCACGTTTTTGTCAGGTCACTCAAGTTACGGGTTGACCTGGCAGGTAGACTAGTTTAGTCCAAGCCAATTGCAGACCTAGATTTTGAATGAAACAGACCCAGTAAAGGCACTAGATCACCTGAAATTTTTTTTAAAAAAATATTTAATGTTTTAATAGTTTAAATGAAAAAATTAAAAAACAATTTATGTGGATATATGCTATACATATTGTAAATAATTAAATTTAAAAAATTATTTCGAAAGATTTTTTAACCCACATTAAAAAAATACTATCTTATTCTTCTAAGTTGAAATATTGAACTTAGAAAAGTTTATTATCCCACATTGAAAAAACATAGCTCTCTCTGTTTTTTTTTTTTTTTAGCAAACATAAAGTGTGTGTGTGTGTGTGTGTGTGTGTCAAAGGGCTTCAAATCCACATTGAAAAAAAAAAATCTTCTAGTATTTATACACCTCCATGGCGCTACAGTGTCGTCCACATTGCAAACACTCTATGTCTAATGTGCGGTTCACAGTGCAATGAGTTTATGTCAATAGTAAATGTACAGTGTTTTCCTCATGCCTTTTAAGGTATTGTATAATAAAAAAAAAGTCTTATTAATTTATTTCCTCTTTACCTTTAATCAACTTTTGAGATCTCCGCATGCAAGCATGAAAAATAAATCACCAAGACCAATCATAAAATTTGATTAACGCTAGAGTTAATTTTTTGCTCAAGGGTAAACATTAAGGGACAGTATGCAAGCATGAAAAACGAATCTAGCAATGGAAAATGAAATTTTCCTCGACACCTTAGCAAAAAAAAAAAAAAAAAAGTATGCAAGCAATGGTAAAGGACTTAATAAAAAGAAAAAGGAAATTAAGGGACCAAAGGGTAAAAAAATCCAAGGAGCAAAAAAAAAAACATTATTCAGATGAACTTGTTTGTCCTTTGCCTTATTTGATTAATTTTTTTTTTAGTTTGCAACCAAGTAATCAAATATTTTATTAACGAGAATTTCTTAAATCCACTTCAATCATTTAATGTGACATTTATTGTGATAGGAAGATAACCACTAAATATTTCAACTTAATTTTAAATACAACAAAAAATTGTTTTAACAATATATTTTTTCTCATGCTTTATTTGATCAAATTTTAAAATTAGTTAAAGGACTATAACTCGAACCATTTGAGGCTCCATCCACATCCACGAAATGTGGTGTTTTGTTTTAAGAATATACCCTGAAAAGGTATTTTGTTTTGATCTTTGAAAGAACAAAAGGATTTGGTCCTAGTATAAAGTTGCAAAAAAAGAAGGGTATGTCACCCATAAAAATATATCAGTTTTTTAATCTTAGAAAGGACAAGTCATTGTAAAAATCAAACAGTTTCTAAAAAAGAGGGTCGTTTATGAAAAAAAAAATCAATTTTTGAATTTCAAAAAAGAATAAGTTGCGCGTGAAAATAAACCAATTTCTGAAAGAGAAGGTCGTCCATAAAAATAGACAAGTTTTTAAAATTCAGAATGGACAAATCACCCGTGAAAATATACAAGTTTCTGAAAAGAGAGGTCATCCATGAAAATAAACCATTTCTTGAATTTCAAAATGGACAAGTCGCCTGTTAAAATAAATCAATTTCTGAAAAGAAAGGTTGCCCAATGAAAATAGACTAGTTTTCAAATTTTAGAAATGGCATGTCACCTGTAAAAATTGATCAATTTCAAAAAGGGCAGGTCATCGATAAAAATAAACTAGTTTTTTAATGGGGAGGTCGCCTATGAAAATATACCAATTTTTTAATCTTATAAAGAGCAAGTCACCCGTGAAATTAAATTAATTTCTGAAAATGAAGGTCGTCCATGAAAATAAACCAGTTTTTTTAATTCAGAAAGAGCAGGTAGCCCGTGAAAATAGATTAGTTTCTAAAATGGGAGGTTGCCCATGAAAATAGACTAGTTTTTGAATTTTAAAAATGGTAGGTCACCCATGAAAATAGACTGGTTTCTAAAAAGGAAGGTTGCCTATGAAAATAGACCGGTTTTTTAATTTCAAAAAGGGCAGGTCGCCCGTGAAAAAAGACCAGTTTTCAAATTTTAGAAAGGGGAGGTCACCCGTGAAAATAAACTAGTTTTCGAACAAGGTCACCTATTAAAATATACTATTTTTTAAATTTTAGAAAGGAACAAGTAACCCGTAAAAATAGACCATATTTTTCTTTAAGATAGGCCAGTTGCTCGCAAAATAAACCAGTTTCAAAAAAGGGAGGTCACCCATGATTATGAGACATTTTCTCGAGAAGTTTGGTCACCCATTTAGTCACTTTTCTTTACAAGCTCACTCTGCAAAAACTTTGATTTTGCTTCAAAAGCATTGTAAAAAGGTGGCATTTGTTGCAACCTATTTTATAATAAAATAGATAACAATAAAATAAATGCAAGGAAATACACCTGAAACAAGCTTAAACAAAAAGCTTAAGCCCAATGATGGAAGACCATAACGCTAAGTAAAAAATGGTAGGCCAAAATAACAATTCAAGGTTTTAATTAACAAAACCCATTAGTAAAAAAACAATTAGGTGCTTAAAGACTCAACTTAACTTTTTTCATGTGTTCCCATTTAGAAACCCCCCAGAAGGTTCCCATCAAAGGTTTTAAACCATTCTTTTTAGATCCAAAGGTAGAAAACACCTCACCTTGGTCTTCAAGCTTCTTCCAAAATCACATAAACCCAAGACCATTGGTTCCATTGCAAAACTAGGTAGGTTTTAGTATGTTAGAACCCTAATAACCCATCTAGAAGACCTAAATCCACCTATAAAAGAAAAGAGCGCAAAAAAAAGGGAGAAAGGGGAAAGAAAAGAGCAAAAGAGAGAAGAAGAAAGAAACCTAGGATAAGGTGCAATGATTCTATTTAGAAGGATGTGGAAGCTTCAACCTTGTCTAGGGAGGCCTGAAAATAAGAAGAAAGCCAAGCAATACAAAGAATCGACTCAGAATTAGAATTATCAAACTAAAAGGGTATATATATTTTGCATATATTTTGGGATTTAATAACTAGTTTCTAAATCCATGAGAATTTGAACAATATTTCAATAACCAATAATTAATTCATAAGAATTAATGGTTAATATTTTGGTATAGAACGCTGGACCTACAAGTGAGGTTGGCATTTGAAATATCAGGAGTTGACCGGAAAATTAAATAAGATAAAAGAAAAAAAAATCTATGCAGGTTTTTCAACGCATATTAGTAGTTCAAAAATATAACAAATCAAAAGGTTTGTACACACATGTAATCAAATAAACTAAGAATTATGTGTGTTATTAAATCAATAAAAAATCATTAATAACACCTAAAAACAAAACTTGAAAAACCTTAAAAAATAGGACATTAAATTGATTAAATAAAAAAAAGAAAAATAATAATAACATGTAAGGCTACACATATTAAGAATATCATCTAAAAATAAATATTTTTTTATTTTCAAAAACATAGTTTATCTGTATAAAAGATAAAAACAAAACTATACATGAACTAGAAAAACCATTCTGAAAATTAAAGACATAACAAAAAAACTAATATTTTTTAAAAGAGGCCTTGAACAAAATAAAAGAGAGGAGGTTTTGTCTTCTTCTTTTTTTTTTTAAAATTTTTTTAACTGGTCATGTCACTTTAATTCTTTTCAATTGTATTCTTTAAAGTTATATTTTTATGGCAACCATAGTTATCAAACCCAGCCTGAGAGTTGACCCGGCTAAGGAGTTGGGTCCCGAGTTACATGGATTGACTCGGGTCAACCTGGAAAAATTGAGAGAAAATATTTGACGTTTTAATATTTTATATGAAAAAATTAAGAAACAATCCATGTGGATATAAACTATACATGTAAACAATTAAGTTTAAAAGATTATTTCAAAATGTTTTTTATTCCACATTAAAAATATATTATTTTATTCTTCTAAGTTAAAGTATTTAAACTAAAATTTTTTTTTTATCCACATTAAAAAAAAATAACTTTTTTTTTTCTTATGAACATGGAGTATATGTACTAAAAGCCTTCAAATCCTACATTGAAAAAATAAAATATTCTTCAAATATTTATATAATGAACTTTGAAATGAGTTAGTAATCAACTGAAAAATATGAAAAAAAAAGTTTTTAGTTAGAAGAAAAAACATTTTAAAAAAAGATCTTTACTAAGTTTTTATCAGGTCATTTGAGTTACGGGTTGACCGAGCGGGCAGACTGGTTTACTCCGGGCTAACTGTAGACCTAGATTTTGAATGAAACAGACCCATCCAAGGCCCCGAATCTCCCGAAAAAATTTTAAAAAAATTATTTAGAGTTTTAATAGTTTATATGAAAAAAAAAAGAAAAAACAATTAATGTGCATGTATGCTATACATGTTGTAAATAATTTAGTTTAAAAAATTATTTCAAAAGATTTTTTTATCCTACATTGAAATGATACTATCTTATTCTTCTAAGTTGAAGTTTTTAATAAAAAAAAGTTCACTATCCCATATTTAAAAAGCATAGCTTTTTTTTTTTTTTTTTGCAAAACATAAAGTGTATATATATTAAAGGGCTTCAAACCATGCATTGAAAAAATAAAATATTTTCCTAGTATTTATATAGTGAACATTAAAATGAGTTAGTAACCAATTGAAAAATATGAAAAAAAAGGGTCTTTGAGTAGGAGAAAAAACACATTTGAAAAGAAAAAAAAAAGGTATGTACGGGGTTTTCGTCGGGTCACTCGAGTTCCAAGTTGACCTAGCGAGACAACCTATTTACTTCAAGCCAATTGCAGGCCCAAATTTGAAATCAAAAAGACCCGGCCAATGCTATTGGGTTTTGGTGGACAGTAGGGCGCAACGCTATTGGATCCTACTAGGCAACAAGACCAAAAAACATTGGGTATGGCTCGGCCTCCAAACTCAATAGCGTTGGGTCTGGCCGCCAAACCAGATCTAGTAGCTTTTAGCACAAAAAACATAAAGGCAACACCCCCAGCAACACTTTTTGACTAAAAAACAGCAAAAACAACACCTCTATGGCTCTACAATGTCATCCACAGTGCAAACACTCTATGTATAATGTGTGGTCTATAGTGCAATGAGTCTATGTACATAGTAAATGTACAGTATTTTCCTCATGCCTTTTAAAGTATAGTATAATAAAAAAAAGAGTCCTATCAATTTATTTTCTCTTTACCGTATGAAAAAAAATACATAAAAAAATCTAAAGAGACAAAAAAAATAAAATTAAACATATCTAGGTCTAGTTGAAGGCCGAACCCATTAGCCGTAGCCAGACCAATAGCATTAGATTTAGCTGCCAAGCTAGACCCAGCACCTGTTGGAAGAGATTTGAATCTAACTGTCAAGCCAGACTCAATAACTTTTAGCACAATAAACAAAAAAGACAACACCTCTCAATTTTTAACTAAAAATCAGCAAAAATAACACTCCAAGTTTATAGCATGATTCACCGTGCAATAAGTTTCTATTAATAGTAATTATATAGTATTTTTTCGATGCTTATAATATATTTTGCATACACCACCGGATTCCTTGCAAGAAAATGATTCTTGACTTCGATATCCCTCCAAACCTATAATACATATTTCGTATAATGAAAAAAAAAAAAAACCCTTGCAAACAAACTAGTGAGCAAACTTGTCGAGACAACGATATCAATATAGCTTTGCCAGCTCTTCCACTCTCTTGTAAAGCTCCTCCACAGTAGTATTCATTGTCTTACCAATGTCTTCCATCCGACTATGGCTGAGATCAAGGAATGTCTCGATTAGATCACCATCCAAGAAATTTTTGGCATCTACAGTTTTCTTCTCGTTGTTGAATGATCGCCATTGCTCATGGCTCAATCCTCCAACTCCATTTATCACCTTTCTTAAGTTTAACTCAAGCTTCTCCAAAAAGAGGTATTGCTCACGAGGAAGTGAAGCAATGACCCTGATTACACCATTAACCAGGGACGAAGCTACGATTATTTGTTAGGGGAGGCCAAAATTAATATAACAATATATAATATTTGTTTTAATTTATTGTACATGTGTTGTAAAAAAAACCTGCATAATTTAATTTTATTCAAATAACTTAATACAAACATATAATGACCTTTATATAGGGTAAAAGGTTTGAAGTAATACCAAATTGAGTCAAAGCAATGAAGTTAATTTCATCTTCATAATATATCGATCATTTTAATGTTGTTGGTCTTTATACCTATTAAATATAAACATACAAAGTATATAAGAAACATTAGCTAAAGCAAAACATTATTTATGTTTGATAAACTTTGAAATAAAGCAAAAAATAATAAAGAATAATTCTTAACAATGTCGATTCTAGTAAGAAGTTGCTCACTAATCAACGTAAATTCTTTGTAAACTGAAGCACATTAGAGCTACTCAACCATAACATTAACATTATATATTGGACTCGGTTCCCTAGGCTATGAGTTATCAATATTTTATTTTTTTCAAAAAAAGAATCAATTCTTCTTATTTTGTTCACGGTTCAACCTAAAATCAAAACATATATCGTGAGAAAAAAATTGATAATTTTAATGGCTCTGCTAAAAACAAAACATAAAAAAAAATCAAAGCATAATCAAAACAAACCAATAAAATATATCTAATTAATTAAAAAAAATTACTATAACAAGAATTCAGAAAACAATTGGTAGAATTAGCAGATCTGAGAACAAAAAGAGGCAAAAATAATAGAATTATAAAAAAAATCCTCATCAAATTATTAAAAAACATCTTAAAACAAAATTAGATTTTAAATTAAAGTTATTTTATTTTGTTTGATGAAAGATAAATTAATTGGTGGCTCTGCTTCAATCTTTCTACAGAAAAATTTTACTTGCGATTTGTATTTTTATTTTTGACTAGCTACAGGATTGATATTAATGCTGCGCAAAATAACAAATTTATATTTGCAGAATTTATACCAGGGTTGCGCAAAATAATTCAAAAGAAATCAAAATAAAAATCACGCTTCATTACTATAAGAAGACCCATCTCTTTAAAGTAAAAAAACACCTCCTAACACTTAATTACCCAATAATAAAAAAAGCAGGGGGGCCAGGGCCCTGCTCGCCCCCCTGCTTCGGTTAATGGCATTAACAGTCCAAAATATAACAGTCGGGATCTGGCCACCATCAGAATCGGTTAAGTGCATGACAAGGGAACCATGTCGGAATCGATTGACAAATTCTCCAAGGTGATACTTTCCCAACACCTCAAGACGACCTCATTCCTCCTTAGCAGCACCTTCACTATTTTTGCGAACTGTAAATAGGTTAAAGTTATTTTCTGCACCGAGGTAAATGTCACCATCAAGAATCTCAACTGTTGACATCCAAATTGCATTATAATCACGAGCTCTCTCTTCGACACCACCTTCTTCATGCTGAAGACAAATGAAGAGTTGTGTCAAGCTAAGAACCAGAAAGAACATAAATACTAGGACTTGGTAGTGTGGATAAGAAGCATAAAAAATAGGCTCTCAACTTTTAATGCATTACTAATGTCAAAGAAAAAGTAGTTGAGCAGCAATCAAATGTAACGACCATGATGTTGGAGCGTGGAAAACAAACACAACATGAATTATTGGTACAAGCCAGAAATAAAAATTGGACCACAAAAGCTTACCTATTTGGAAATGCAGCAGAGTTAAAAAGGACACATATGACTGACTTCTTTCAAGTTTACATTGCTGTACAGTAGTTTCTTGTTGCTGCTGTAAATGGCAGCAGGCCTATCTGATGCAGCAAATACATGGTTGACGATTCTTCGATGAGAAAGTGCGGAGTGTTAAAGGCTGGGTACCCAAAGACACCTTTTTCCTATCTTTCAATTCACTGGTACTCAAATTCAATAGGAAGTTTAAGAGGTGACCATCTCCAAGGGCACAAGTATGCTATCTTACCATTCTGAAGGGTAGATTAACTGGTCAGGTTTTCAGTTTGTTTCTCAATGATCATGAGTTCAAATTTTTTTAGAGCTACTGGAGGCTTATATGATCGTTTATTTCAGGGCTTGTTGCATTAGTCAATATACATATAAGCTAGTCCGAACATTCCATTTTAATTAAAAAAAAAAGGTATGATATCTGACGAGGAACAAATAAGATGTCAAAGTAGAGAAATTACGAACATTCAAAATTACCACTCTCCTCCACGGGGTAAAAACCAAACCAATATGAAACCCAAATAATGAATTGGTGAGTTTCATTTTCACTGTTTATAATAACGAGTCAGTTACGTAATTTTGGTCCCACCAAAGCAGGGTTAGAACCAACAAACATCAAATGAATGGCAGATGAGTAATGGTAAAAACTTTCATGGCTTGTTTGGTACAGTAAACTTTCTGAGAAATATTCTCTGCAAGAACAACTTATCTTTTGTTTTGAATCAAGAATTCTGTCCTCTGCACATGCGACACAACGTATAACATGGAGTTGAAGCCATGAAAAAACTTAAGTAGGTCCAAAAAATAAAAAACTAAGACTGAAATTGATAAGCATACCCCTTCAAAGGAACATAGAAGAACTGCTCCTGGGTATTATCTCTCCTCCCAATTTCTCCTTTGTTATGAGAATTAGATCAGGCAATGAAAAAGGATTTTTTTTCAAACTGTCTATTATCCAAAGAAATGTTGAGACCAAAATGATTCAGAACTCTACTATATCATGAGGCTGAATTCTCCATTATCATTTCTTTGGCATGTATTGAAGTGGAATTGAGCAATACAGCCTCTCCCCCTCCCCCCCCCACAAGGAAAAATATCAGCTGTATGGGGGAGTATTTGTTTAATCAATAATTTAATAAGTCAAATAGTCACCTGTATCATGAAATGCATCCACCAGAACATCAATCAATTAAATAGATGTTTTCGATCCAAGTAAAACGCACTCTCTCCCTAGTCATTAAACAAAATTGCAAAATCCCAACTGTACAGGTTCTCTAACATCAGGACAACAGTAGATAAATAAAAAGATCTCAATTTTGTTCAACAATAAAATGAATTCCTTTAATACACCATACCTGTGAATCTCCATAGCTTGAACCAATGAAGACAAAAGCATTGTCAAGATATGATATTATGGTAGATGCAGTAGAAGTTTCTCCCAGTAGCTCAATTTTGAGGCCTGTAGCACAAATGTGCACAAGCTTGAGAAAATCCTGACAATGCTGGCTACAACCACGAAAGAAAATCTGAATGCATGCAGCTCATCATCAGCAAGTGAAAGGGAAATTAAAAAAAAAAAAACTCACTTTTCTTTCTCATGGGTTATAACTAAAAGGTGAAGAAGCCCAACTAGATCACCAAGTAAATACCTAGAACCATCTGCATCAACTCTTTCATCTGCTTTGGTGATAGACTAGCAGTGCAAATCAAGGAAAAAAGGTCATGAACACATAAAAAAGTCAAACTTGCAAGTCCAGAAATTTACTAAGAGAGCATAATATCAGGAACAATTCACATGGACATGGACGTTCTGGATAACCAGTTTCTAGCTACAACTACGAAAAAAGTGATCATTTTCATATAAAAGCTCATGTCAGGAATTTCCACATGAACAATTAAGTACCCAAAAAGGGTGAAAAAGAAGGCACAACCCAAAGCAAGCAATAAGTGTGCATGCCCTAAAAGAAACCAAAAAGAAACACAACGAAGTAAATAATTTAATAAAAAAAGGCTACATTCTAAAATCTAAAGTGTGCAAGGACTCCAAAGATCAACCAAAGTAGTGAATAAAAGTGAAAAGATGTGAGGGATGCTGTCTGAATATTGCAGTACTACAGAAACTTGCAAATGAATTGTTTTAAGCGCGGGGGGGGGATGGTTGCTTATTTGGAATATATCTAAATGCTTTAAATTTTAATTTTCTAATGCAGAATGCCAATCATACTCCAGGAGATCCTTAAATAGCTAGGAAACTTAAAACAACCATTAGATACGAGAAGAGAAAGTAACTTTTCTAGATTTATCACCACTTCAAATTTATCAACATGTATAAAAATGTTCAAAAGATTTGTTCTTTAAAAAAAATTCATTAGAAAGAACTACATTCTGAAATATAGGCCCACTACAGGAAAACAGAGGACCTGGAAAAGAACACCAATCGTTGGTTTTGAACAACCGTAAGGAAATTTGATATCCAAAACTTGAAGTTCCTCAAGCCTGCAAAGAAGACACCACAAACAAATTATAGTATATGCATATAAATAATGATAACATAAATTCACCAAATTCACATAAATGGAGACCTGAGGAAAGAGGAGAGCCTCCTTTCTAGGAACAGCAAGGTCTCAAAGCTAACTTCCATCATTCTAATATTTCTCCATTGCTGAAATTTAGATAACCCTCGTTATAATTGTCACCCTAGATATATATCTACATATTAAAGAACTCTAAAACGCGTGGGGAAAGCACTGTAGCTTTCCCCACGGTTTTCCCTGTCAAAACATATATCATCTCAGCATTGTAGTTGAATGTCTTGCTCGTTTTCCCACAAAATATATTATCACTGCACAAGTTTGAAAAAAACGACATCATGATATTAGTGTCTTAAATGCTTTGAAAAATCAGGCTGTCGTTTTTTGTTTTTTCCTGTAATTGAGTCTTCTTTTTCTTCTGTGAAGTTTATAAGGTTAAAGGGAATACTGAATTGTCTGACATCTTATCACCTTTAGAATAATTAAAAGCCCATGCAAAGAGGCAATAAACTTACACGTTGCACGTCTTCAAGTTCCATTTAGAGAATGTCAAGTCAGCCAGTCTTTTTAATGCTGCATTAAATGCTTTCAGGTTTCATTTAGATAAAGTCAAGCTGGCCAATCTTCTTGGTGGTGCATTAAATGAATGTGGCGTTGGCATCATTATACATACATGCTTGCCTTTCCGTTTTCATTGTTTCCTGTTCAGTTTTGGTTGGCATTTCTGTTCTGGTTAGTGTGCTTGGCAGACAGTTCGAATTGTTTTATTGCATGGCATGGCATGGTGCTATTTTAAAGTGGTGTTTTTAGCGAGCTAATTCTCTCAGCTCCCACCTCTCTTATAATATTTGAACACATTGTCACCTCTCCTCTTCCCCAGCCAAAAGCCACACTAGCAATCAACATCCACCGTTGTTTTTCTGCCTTCTCCAGTGGCTGCAGTGGATCACCAGCAACTCCACCGTGCACCACCATCCTCACGACAGACCAGCAACACAGCAAGCACCTCCCCCAGGCCAGGTAGCCTCTTCTCTTTTTGCTTTTCCACGCAAATCATGCATCTCTCAGCTCCCACCTCTCTTATAATATTTGAACACATTGTCACCTCTCCTTTTCCTCAGCCAAAAGCCACACTAGCAATCAACATCCACCGTTGTTTTTCTGCCTTCTCCAGTGGCTGCAGTGGACCACCAGCAGCCCCACCGTGGACCACCATCCTCACGACAGAGCAACAACAGCAGCAAGCACCTCCCCAGGCCAGGTAGCTTCTTCTCTTCTTGCTTTTCCACGCAAATCATGCATGAATATTGTAAAAATAATAATAATAAAAAAACCTTCAGAATACACGAGTAATTAATTACCTGTTGCTTGCAATCTGCTTTGCCAAAGGAAATAGCCATTTGGTTAATTATTAATTTCTAATACTTATTAGCAATTGGTTGCATATATTTGGTGCTCCATTTCTCCCTTTTGCAATTCGGCTCAATCTGAGATCATTTAATTCCACTAATTAGTCTCCAAGTCGATTTTCATAAGCTCTGCCGATGCAAGAAGCCTGCTTGAAGTTGAGTTTTTGTTTGTTCATATTTTTTAACTCTGCTCATCTTGCTGTCTCGAAGTGTCTTTGCGTTTGTAGAACTTAGATCCCACAAAAATCTGAATGCAAGAAATATACAGGACTCCATCTCCACTACTGATGGTCTGTTAGAGGGAAAAGGTTAAAAGTTCGATAGATCACCTGTAGTTACACAAGACCACCCGAAGAGCAGAGCCATAACCAAGCTTTTTAGCAAAAGCATCCGCCTAATCAAACAATTACAGTAAGAGAGATCAAGGACTTTCAGACACACAGAAACAAGGAGAGAGGGTGTGAGAGGTTACCTGAAATTCAAAAGATCGGCTCACCAGATTAAGACCAAAGCTTACAAGGTGTTGGAGAGGTATTACAGTATGCTGCAAAAAAACAACCAAGTCAGATAAACCCAACCCCCCCCCCCAACACACACTAAAAATCCCATAAGCATTTCTTTTCCTTCACACAACAATTCTTTTCATATCAGCAATACCTAAAATATGATCAGACCGATGAGTACTGGCTGTGTATCAAATCCAAAACTTCGGAAGAGATCAGTTGAGTTCCTCACAAGAGTGTATCCTCCAAATTGTAAAAATGTTAGAATCTGCAGATCATAAGAGCATAAAAAAAAACAATGAATCATACACCGGTTATAAGCTCACAAATAAGATGAGATCCGGTCCGATGAGGTGGAGAAAAGAAGAAGAGAATTGAATTCCAGCCTGATGAAATGAGATCTAGTCAGCTCCGTTATGCTCTACGGAAAATTCAGAGAGAGAGAGAGAGGGACAAACGCCAAAGCTCCTCTGTTGGAGTTGTTGGGTTTGGTTTTTTATTTTTATTTTTATTTTTTATGCTACGAGTTTTCTTTTCTTCTGTCTGTCGAAGCTTTAAATCGGGAGAGAGGAATCGAACAAAAAAAGACAGCGCAACTTACACGGAGAGAATTAAGGGGAATTAATTATCCAAAATTATGATATTTTTTGTTATTACTAACAAGCCTTTTGTTACTCAAATAATTACGACTGTTGTGTTGTTGTTATTCTCATCATTGCTTTTATTTCTCATCAGTATTTTCTCAGGTTTGTTTTGTGCCTCTCTCTTATTTACTTTATCCATTTCTATTTCCTTGCATGCTTAATCATGGTTATGTCTTTTTGACAACATGCTTATCCACAACCTTTTTTGTTTTTCTTGCACTCTTCGTTGCTTTCAGATGATTTTGTATCTTTGTTGGTTATTATTATATTATTAAAAGCACTATAGATTGAAGAATATTTAACTTACAAAAGCGACATCATCATGTTTCTGTATTAAATGCTTTGAAAATTTACATTGTTTTTCTTTACTTTTTGCAATTCAGTCTTTTCTTCATGGGGAAGAATTTTACTTGCAGAGGTGAGACCATGATGGTGCCTTAAATCCTTTGACAATTTTCTACAGTCTTTCCTTTTTCTTGCGCTCTTCGTTGCCTTCAGTTCTGGTTTTGTTTTCTAGTAATTTCTCTAATTAGTGTGTGTTCATTATTTTCTCTTTTAATTATTATGGTTTTTATGGCTTCTTAATCTTATTTTATTGTAGCTCACAGGATGATGGTCTCTTTCCAGTTGCTTTGGAGGGTTTGCTTCTTCCATTCCATTCAAGAGAACACTTGGTTTAAGCAGCTTTTTGTTTGACTTCTATCAGAATTTCCAGGTTATTTCATTGCTCTTTGTCTTTTTTTTTTTTTTTTTTCCAACAGCTCTTTTTAATGTTGTGTTTTTTTTTTATGTGCATGGGTTGTTCATTCAGTTATTTATTGATCGAAATTGCCTGCTTATTTCATTGCTCTTTGATTTTCTTTTCCTTCGGTGTTTTTAAAGTTAGTGTTTTTTGTTCTTCTTCCTAGTTTTATTGGATTCTTCACATATTTTGTGAGGTTGCCTTTTTTTCATTGCATCTTAAATTATTTTAATATATTAATATTAAAAATATTATTTTAATACATTTTCCATCAAAATATATTTTATAAAAAATCTCAACCATACTATACACACTCTAAGCCGAAGAGAATGATCAAAGAACGAGATTAGATTTCAGGCAGCGCCATCGTTTCACAGCTTAACAAAATATCTCCAGAAGATACGTGCACATGCATCTCTCCTCTTCTTTGTGAGCTTCGCTCTAGAAGCAAATGGTTTTTTTCGTTATTTCCTTTTACCAAGTGACAACGAAGTCATGCCTAGCAGTTGCAGCATCAGAGCTCTCTGGATCCTCAACAGCCTCCACGCCGTCGTTTTATCTCGGTAACTCCTCCGTCGATTTCAGCCTTTCGTTCTCATAATAATAACAATAATTTCAGCCTCTGAATTTTTACAACATATTCTACCTAGCTTTAATTGGTTGAAGTCAACTTAGATTCTCTAGGCTTAACTATTGGCTTGGCAACTAACCTGCCTAGAATTTTTATCTTTAATACATATCACTTTGATGGATTATGGCTTCTCAAGTTTATGCTGCACCATTTATTTTTTCTGGCATAATTTATCCACTGCTTCTGTTGGTTTAGAACTGTGCTAGCAGTTTCTCTTACTCAAAATCTTTCAAGTCCTAACAATTTATTTAAAGTCTTTCTAAGAAATTTCCATTTATCTTACTTGATAACCATGATTGCAATTATATTTGTTTCCATGTTGCAATCTGATTTCTGATATTACAAGAAAATATTCTATAGACTTGCTTTATTGACAATTCTATATGCATTCTATTTAAGAATAATTTATCTATTAAGTCAACTATGTTTCTTAATGTCTTTGCTTTTACTTTGGTGGCAATATGTTTTTGGATATTGATTGAATATCAAATGATTTGTATTTGAATTGTGTTTTGTGGTTTTATTGTTAGACAGTGAAAAATTAATAGAATGCATGGTCAAACAACTTTTTTATTTTCGTTGCTTGATGATTCATATTATGATCATGCCATACATGTGCTGGATATTGTTTTACAGCTTTTGCCAAAACTCACTTCCTTTAACAGCATTCAACTTGATTCTTGCTAGCACTACATATTTTTAATTAATGATATTATTGCTTAACCACTGCATTCATTACCTTTTAATGAATTTAGAACCTACTTGCACGCTAGGAAAGTTCTTTATTTTCCTGCTTGATATGAGATTTAGGTTTCATGAATTTATAATTGGAAAAAAAAGCTATGGCAAGATTGCCAGCAGCAGCAATAAAGAAACCTCAATAAATTGTTTACACTTGCCATTCCTTACGTACTTCCTTTCAATATATGATTCAGCACCCAAGTTCCCCAGCCAAGACCCTTGAAAGATTCTACAGACTCATCAAAGAAACATCTCTACAAAGATGATGACAATCCTGCACCACAACTTTCAAAGAAGCAGCACCTCTCCATTTCATCACCTGAAAAGGTAAGCATCTACTTCTAATTACTTTGCTTTCTTTATGAACTCACATGCTCAGCAACAATTACATCTTTATTTCTCATTTCTGATTTATCTTTAAAAAACATTTAATATTTATTGCTTTGCATAATTTATAACTTACAATAACACTTATTTTTTGCAATAGGAAAACGATTAACGTTCAGTTAATCAATGCTTTCTTATCCAACATCGCAACCTGATTGGACATCGTCATCATCTGCGTTGTTAATACAACTTGCCGCTCATTGGCGTCCAATTCTCTATCTATATGTAAAAAGCATAAAGTATTTACCTCTGGATGCTTTCGTTACACTTCAATTTAACTATCTCCACTTAACTTTTGCAACTAATTTTATGAATATGCTACCTATTCCTATATAACGTGTGCAAAAAAATATATTACAAATTTTAATACCCACAGCATCGCGCGGGTATCATGGCTAGTGTACATGCAAACCTGTGTGTGTTTATAGATAGCACAGATTACAAGATTTAGGGGGAAACAGGGGGTGCAAAAAAAGATATAGAATCACCAGGCTGACCAATCCATGATCAGGATATTACTAAGCTACCCAATCTAGTGTTGCAAAACCTTGGTATCAGCTAAAGGATGCTGTTAGTACACCACTGTTTCAGCCATTGCAGATTTTAACTACAGGAAAATGCCCAAATCAGTTTGGTGGCCTCTGGGCATCAAGAGATTCAAACCACAGCAGTCACTCAAACCTTCTTACAAAGATAAAAGAAAGCCAATAGTGATTTTCATTTTCCTGTGCCTCCTGCTTGCATACCATGACAAAAAAGATGTTGCATCTAAAACATCAGTTGCTCTTTTACTCGTTTTCTAATGCTGAGCATTCAGCATGAAAACAACAGGAGGGCTAGAGTACCTCGATCAATTATATAAGCAAAAGAATTTACATTCAGATCCAAAAAGTAAATTCAAGTTAAAATGGCACTTGACAAAAAAAAGAAGTACATTGCAATATATATCTCAATTTCTAAGAATGAAATGGTTGCTGCTTATTTCATACATACACATGAACACAAACATGCACTGCATGTACATGCATTTGAAATATAGAATCCAGATCCAGTACATAGGACATCAACATCACAACCAAGATCTTCATAATTAAGCAGAATCATTAATTCTTTTGATAGGTCGTTGGCAGATTATCCATGAAACTGATGTTGAGTAATTGGATAGGAGATTACATGCCTCATGTCAAAAGCCTCTTTGAGCTGTCCTTTATTATCAAAAGGAATAACAACCAATAAAATTATTAATTGTCAATCCTTTTGATCACAATGCAGAGAAAAATACGGATAATACTAGCAAAACTCACACTGCCATGTTGAAAATTCAAGATGGAACGTAGCTGGATAGTGTACCTTAAACAACCCATCATACAAGTGGAGTCCAACAATCAGGATCAATTATGCCAATCTGCAGTAAGAAAGAAACCAAAGATATGAACTAGGCAGGACAAAGTCCATTGCCATTTCCAATGAAAAGTAAAGGCACACTTCTCCAGAGTAGGGAAATCTCTAAAAAACGATCCTAAAGCTTACGAGAAATGACAGAAGGACTCAACATGAACCTTGAACTGTGAATAATTACCTGACCATTGTCTGTTGGGCGAGCTATCTGGTCTGATACACCCCCCCATTGCTCTATATGACAAGGTAAAGAAAGAGTCAATGCAAGAAGAGCATAGAAAATACCATCCACATATTACACCAATTTCAGTAATTCATCAAGGCTTCTTACATCTAAAGAAAAGAAAACTAGAAGATGTTTATGTCACCTACCCAGCTAACTCTGTTACTTTTGGCTATGCACAACTTCCCATGTTTCCTTATCTCAAAACTGACATAATGAGAAGTGGTTATTGATAAATTGTTAAGCGGTTGGTATGAAACTTTTAATGATAGGTGGTAATGTGTAACATATTATGAGAAGTGATTTATTGTAATGACAGAAAAACTTTATATGCATTATTTTTTACTGCAACAACAAAATTGCTTATTTGGAATATATCTACATGCTTTAAATTTTATTTTTCTAATGCAGAATGCCAATGATGCTCCAGGATATCCTTAAATAGCCAGGAAACTAAAAACAACCATTAGATACGAGAAGAGAAAGTAACTTTTCTAGATCTATCACCACTTCAAATTTATATATAACAGACGTGTGAGATAGCTGACAGATAAACATATATTATGTAAAAACTAATTACCCTGACTAATAGAACTAGTGCCCTGGTTAATGGACAATTGAAGAAACTAGTTATCCTAGTTAATGAGCAATTGAATAAACCAGTTAATTTGGTAATGGAATAAATGTCGGTTTGGACTAGAGAGAACATTAGTATGTCCTTAAGTTGTGTTAATTGTATTGATTTGTAATATTAAAGTTAAAATAATATATTAACAATTTAGTAATTGATGCGGTATATATATAAAATAGATAATATTAAATAATCATTGTTTATAAAGCTAATTGTATTTGATGTTAAGAAATTATCAAGTACCTCATAACATTAGTAGTAAATCATGATTTTAGAATTGGATTGAGATATTTTTGATGAAGTATCAATAACTTGGTATAGTCCAAGTATATGAAAAACTCCACCATAATTTTGACAGTGTATATTATATAATTTTAAAAGATAGTTATGCAAAATTATATCCAAATGGTTAGGCTTGTCATATAAAGTGATTAATTAGTTATTTGACTCACCAATTGACAACAACAATAACTAGTAATAAGAGTAAGGTATATATGAGTTTGATTGTGTTGACAAGTTAAGGATTAGGTATTAAATTAGCCCTACCGACAAAATTTAACGGAAAAAAAAAAATGATCTGAGCATGTCTTGTAAGTATAAAAATAAGGAAATGTTACATGATAAATTATAAATAATAAAAATGGACATGACATAAATGGAGAAAATTTCTCAATATGATAAGGGTGATATATGGATTGAAGTACAATATATCTTAGATGTAATAAATGCTCGGAAAGTAAAAAGATGACATGAATTAAATATGTTATGAATTAAATAACAATGGGAATTAGACGTGATTGTACAATAAGTTACGATATGTGCTAAAGGTGGTTGAGAGAGGAAAAAATCATATGATTTATATGTGTTGAGGAAATAGATTGTTTTCATGAGTTGTGAAATAATAATATTAATATAAATAAAATATATTCATGAAGTAAAAATGGTTGTGAAATAATATCAACGTGAAAAGAAACATTGTATGAAAGTATTTGAATAAGACCAATCAATTTTAAAATTGTAAGGAATAAATTGTATAGTGACGATTTAAACTATATTATGAATGAAAACAATTGTCATGATGCAAGAGTGAGAGTGTGATGAATAAAATGATGGGAATAAAATTTATCCAGGAATAATAAAAAATGTAACATGTTGAAAATTTATCTTTAAGATCAACATTCTTAAAGAAAAAAATATAAAATTGGTTTTGATCATATATAAAATGTTAGCAACTGAGATGATGCAAATGTTCACTATAATTTATTATGTAATTTTGTACATGTCACAAGTAATTTCCTTTGAAGACATTCATTTTTTAATTAGGGTCATCGAGTTATTTAGTACAATAGAGAAAAAATACTTGTATTTTCAAAAAATGAAAAATTTACAAATAGGTAATGGGGATGCTAGGGCTTTCCTTTATATATATAATAAAAAAAATTTATCTGAATCTCCATGTACTTGGTCATTGAAATTAAATAAAAATGCAAGTGAAAGTACGTGTTGGAACACTTTCTCTCTTCTCTCTCAAACTATAGGCTAAAAAATAAAAAATAATAAAGTTTTGGATCAAAAATTAAATTTTGTAAAAAATTAAAAGACTGAAAGTTTATAATTTAAAAAATAAACAACAATATAAAAATTAAAAAAAATACAAAATTTCCATTTTTCATAATATATTTTCATTTTTGTTTTTTTATTTTCATCATTATCACTTTTAATTGTCATTTGTTTTTTTCTCATTTTTTTTTTATTACAATTTAAGAATCACATTTTATTATTAATTTTTTTATTAATTAATTGTTTTATTGTTACAAATTTTAAAAAACATTTTATTCACTCACAAAACATTGACTCAAATTTGGTTCTAAATTGAGTCACTTAATAGCAATCACATTTTTTTTTGAAATTAGAGGACTAAAGTGAAAACATGAAAAAAATAGATGGCAACTTTGAATTTCATAGAGAAATTGTTTGGCCCCCATTTTTTTTTGTTCGATCCTTTAGTTGTCAGAAACTTACTGTAAAAACTCTATTTTTCTCATTTCTTAGTCATTTTTTTTGTGAGAATTTGAAATTCAATGTGAATCATTGTTGTGGTTGAAATTGGTGTCAACAAAATCCATTCAATGAGAATAAGAGATTCTATTTAGGTTGATTTTGTGAGTTGGCCTTTTTTTAGTTTATTAGGTTGATATGTTGGTTTATTGATGTTTCAAGAGTGTTTGTAGAGTATTTTTGGGTTAAAATGTTTCATAATGGTTGTTTTGAGCTTCAATATTGCTTTAAAAAACTAGTTCAAAGTCGAGAATGGGAGATTTGATTCAAGTTAATTTTGTGAGTTGGCTTTATTTATTTATTTATTTGGTTGATATGCTGGTTTGTTGATGTTTTAAGAGTGTTTGTAAAGTGTTTTTGGGTTAAAATAGATTTTTTTGGGTAAAAAACCTACATAATTGATTTTCAGGGCACTACTGTAGTGGAGGAATTATGGGATGGTCGTCTGCCCAATTTTTTTTTTTTTTTAAAAAAAACAAGCGAACAACTTGTTGTCCACTCCTTTAAATGAGAAAAAACATACAAGCACAGACGTGAGGGTTTGTGGTTGAAGGCTCACGCACCTAGGTTATTATATTCATAGGATTAGGACACTAGGCCATGGGCCAGCGCTGCTAGGTTATTTTTTACATCTTTTTTGTTGTGTTTTCTTTCAGTATATTTAGGTTAACTATAGATTTATGTAAACAATTTTTTTAACCCGGTTGAGTCCATGGCCCAAATTGCAAGTGCAATTGATTAAGCCACAACATCTGTTCTATTATTTTTTTGTGTAATGCATTTTTTGCCCCCTATTAAAAAAAAAACAATAAAAGGTATTGATCCAATCACAACTAGTCAACCGAGTCAAATCCAACCATGACTTCAGGTCAAAAAGTTGACTTTGAAATTTTTTTTGCATAGAGTAGAATTCAAACCTTGGACCTATTTTTTAAATGATTCAATTTAGTTTTAATATTAGAAAGTCGAAGTTACAATAACTAACCCATTGAATCAGCTCACTAACCTAGCAAGTTGACCCATGAGTTGATGATCTGGGATTTTAGCTAGGTGGCTGTGTTAGGTCTAACAATGATCATAAAAAAGTTAAATATGTTTAACAAATAGCTCTATACATAATTAAAAAGTAGTCTTTTAGTTATTAATATATTTGATTATTTTCACAAATAAAGTTTTTATTTTATTTTATTTATTTTGATATTATAAATCTAAGTATTTTATTTTTTAAATAATTGAAGTAAATAATTTTATTTTATTGTTGAAATAATTATTTTATTTTATTTTATTTTTCATAAATAATTAAATTTTCATTAATTTTATTTATTTTCATAAAAAGTTATATGCAAAAAGTCCAAAGCTAAAAAAAACGATGATATTTTCCAATTTCAGAGAAATAAGTATGGGTAGCATACAAAGAATACAACACAAGCTTATCCTTAGGGGTGTTCAAGAAAAAAAAAATTATGGGACAGGATTGAAACCACCTCATTTCTTGTTTCATGTGTGTGTACACCAAATAGCTTCATTGGACAATTTGTGTTGTTATAATGTCCCGTGTACCAAACATATCCTTATGGATTTAAGACTTATTATTTTATTTAGTTTGATGCATCTATATAAACATCTAGATATTCAGTTATAAGTTCATTGAATTATTGAATAAAAATAAAACCTTCTTCAAGATTGTGTCTCTTGTTTGGTGGTGTCTTCCTGGTGGGTTCACACCAATTTATGAATAAAACTTCCAACTATATACATTTGAAAGCGTGATGCAATCTCTCTTAGGTGCAATAACTCCTAAGAACTTTAAGTACGAAGCTTAGTTTTTCCTCCTAAGTGTGACTCCTAGAAAAACTTTCCATCTTTCTACAGTTTTGCAGCAAACAAACCCCCATATCCTCACCATCAAACAGCCTCCATTGGAACTCCTAAACATCCACGCGTTCACACCCAATCAAACCTATAACCATTAGCCACCAAAAGATCAATTCAAACCCTAAAGTCCCTATTAGGGTTACTGTTTACTGTCTCAATAAAACAGTACCAGAATAAAACCCCTAAGCTGCCGTGCAATAGTTATGCTAGATGATAAAATCAGCCTTTGGAAGCAAAAGATACCTGAACAACAAGAGAGATACATTAAAAGGAAAATCTCAAAATATACCTCAGAATCCAGTCCTAAGGAATTCCTTCGGATAACATCTTCGAATGAGCCCTCTCCAAAGCCTCCCAAAGATCACCATCATTGTAAGTAGGGCGGTTCCTAAACAAAAGAAAAGTAGGGCGGTCAACTAAGTATAATTCATCATAATAATGGTTCAAACTTCAAAATAAGATTTTAGACAGTGTACCTGAAAAAAGAACAGGTGACTGTGGTATGATACCAAGTACTTTGCGTAGATCCATTAATCCAAACTTTGCAATATCACAATCATCAATCAAAATCCTTCCTCTTTCCAGCTCTACAATTCGAAATAAAGCATTGAGCATGCCAAACTAGCAAGTCTCAGTACAGCAGTCAATAAACTAGTGATGTTTAAAGCATAACTGAGAAGTAGACCCATTGTAGATGCAAAAGCCTGCTGGTTATCTGCCCTCCCATTCTGCATAACTGCAAAGGTCGCTGTAAACCAAATCATAATGCCCCCTAATGTTTCCAACCGGATTGCCAGCCAGCGGTTTGCACCCATGTTGACAAGGGTGTATCTGACATTGTTGTCCATTGATTTTCCATTTATGCTGGCCATCCGATCATAAGCTTTGTATGCACGAATAGTTGACAGACCATTCAGAGCTTCTCCAAATTGTGCATAAACAGGTGATCTAGTTATGGAATCCAGTCGCTTTACTTCACGGGCTGTGCTCTGTAGAACAAAATGGTTCTTAGATAGAACTATGCATTTAGAAATAAAAATGCATCCAAGGATAGAAATTATTTATCTTCCAAAAAGCAACTGAAGCATTATAATATGTTCTTTATCCTAGATATACTGCAGCAAGAATTCATGATAGCAATAGTAAGAGAACAAAAATGATAAAAGCTATTTAGGAGCAAAGCAAAGCATTGCATCAAACTCCTACTAGATACAGAACTACTCGTCAATCTACAAGATATTCTGATATTCTTTGATTTCAACAAACATGACATGATACAAACTTTATGCTGTAAACTTCCAAGTACCGTAACAGTGTCCATGACAATAAATGATGAAATCTCGAAATCAAAATGCTGATGAATGGTATGATATGACAGATAAAATAAAAAAAATTATTGCAATTGCTAGAATTCAGATGAATGAAGGACATGATGATAAAAAACTGGCTAGATTGAGTTTTTCCATAATAGCAGCAGCAAAAGTAGTCTGATTCACATTGAACAGACAAGCAAAGAAAGAAAACATAAACTAACCTGCATGAGGGAACTGAGAATAAACATTGGGGCCAATATC
This sequence comes from Populus alba, assembly GCF_005239225.2. Classification (NCBI taxonomy): domain Eukaryota; kingdom Viridiplantae; phylum Streptophyta; class Magnoliopsida; order Malpighiales; family Salicaceae; genus Populus; species Populus alba. Next base: position 16,938 of record NW_027340120.1, on the reverse strand, counting down.
ATAGAGCAAACTAACAAAATCTTGTCCTTAGTTCTACAACCAATCCAAATTGATGCCAAAGTATGATGGAGTGGCTGTCATATTTAGAGAAGAATTTTCATGGAACCCAAGGTTAGTTTAATTTCATCAATCAAGAGTTGTTTTTGGTCAAGGAACACATGTCCATGGTTGATTTCTTGTTAGGGATTAAAGTTTGAATCAAGTATAATTTATGCAAAACAGGGGGCTTTCATACTTTTCAGACTTTGTGGAGAATCGAGTCTTTTAGAGAAGCAATGATTTATTGCACACAAAAAAGAAAAGAACAAACGTCTCCAGCAAGATCAGACACTAGAAAGGTGATGAAGCCCTTTTTAGAGACAGAAGATAGGGAATATGAATAAGATTGAAATAGAATTATCTTCAACTAGCTATCCAAATTGAGGTACTTAAGGGCATGAAAGAGGTATGGGATAGAGAATCTCTAACTAGCATGACTTATTGTTCTGGTAGTTATGATGGGAGGATTCACCAAAAGTACATTGCATGCCTTCCAATATATATCATTCAAATAAAAACGAAAATTGCAGTTTCACAAAGCACAACATTGAAGCACCAGATTTTAGTCTGTATTTTATTACCTTGTCAGCACTTTCAAATTGACAACACCTGTTTCCCGTTCTTCCTGCTTGATAAGAACAGATTTGCCTTCTTTTGGTTTCTTTGTACCACTTACATTCTTTGGCAAGTTATTCATTACCCCATTAGCAACCTGCTTTGAAGAGGTTTTATTATCAACAATTTCATTATTTTCCTGTTCTTCATATTCTTCCATTTTCCCTGCATTTCCCATCAGCTTCCGGAACAGCATTCCATTATTAGAGAGGTCCTCAAAGGTGCCCTCCTCTTTGACCGTACCCTCATGAACCAGGATGATTCTATCAACTTGAGAAAGAAAATGAAGTTGGTTTGTGTGACCAGAATTCTCGTTTTCCAGCTTAATTCTCCCTTGATGCATTTATCAAAAACCTGGAGATAATAGGTAGTTGCACATAGATCACCTTTGCTAGAATAAAATAAGGAAATTGCTATGCATACTAAAAAATAACACTGAAATTCCAACAGAGTGTGGCAAGTGTAGGTGGTGAATTGTAGGTCCCATTAATAATAAAGAATTGATTAAGCATTAAAAGAGTAATTGCTGCATCAGATTGTATAAAAAATTTTGTATGTTTGTCCGTATGCATACGGATGCTCCAGAAATAAAAATAAACTTATTTGATCAAATTTTAAGAACATATGCAGCAAGTGTTACTAAGACTCAAGGACATCCCAAAAAGATGAAAGCAGGTATATTTCTTTTCCTACAAGATGCACACTGGCAATTTCTCAGGTTGAACCCTGGATACCTCTGCAGTGCAATGAGAGTCTACCAGCCCACACTCCAGCAGCACAGCAGGTTATAAATGAGAATCAAATATAATAAACTCACATCTAAGTGAAAGGAAGTTTTGCAAGAACTTCAAGACATTAGGAAAGCATAAATTATCCATTGGTGTGAACATGAGACCAATCAAAACCCCACCCCAAATACAGTGTTCGCTTCCCCACAGCATTAGACGCTAGAATAGTAGAATCCTACTTCAGCAGGATCGTTCCTTGGCCATAGAGTTGTCTTTTCCATTCCCTATTTCTCTAATAAATTTGCAAGGACTTGTCCGTCCACGTGGATATGCACGTGGAAATCATAACCCCACCCCAATACAGCATTCTCTTCCCAACAATATTAGAAATTAGAATCCTGCTTCAGCAGGATCATTCCTTGCAATAGATATTTTTCTTTGGTCCCAATCTCTACTATGTTTGCAAGGAATATTCACATGGACATATGCATGTGCAAAAATTTATTTCATTCCTAAAATTTAGAAGAAGTCAAGCCTATCCTACCAATTGACCCTGCATGGATATCAGAGACCCATATTTAATTCTCATCAATATTAGTGAAAAGTATTAACCCATGCATGCAGTGTCTCAGGACCATAAGTCACATCATATTTTCAATTGGGAGCAACCATGAAAAGAGAGCGGCGTCATTTCTAAATAATGAGCTTACCTGTCGGCCTACATGGGCATCCAGAGCACTTAAGGGATCATCAAAAATATAAACATCTGAATTGGAGTATACAGCCCGAGCCATGGAAACTCTTTGCTTTTGCCCACCACTGATATTCACACCTCTTTCACCAATCTCGGCAAGATCACCACCCTAGTAATCAAACAGGTGAGAAAAATAAACAATGCATAATGATTAGACATCTTGAAGTCCATAAGACAGCTCCGTTTTACAAGTTTCACAAATAGCTTACAGGCAGTAAATCAAGGTCATGTTGCAATGCAGTCACATCAATTGCCTTCTCATATCTTGCCGGATCAAAGGGAGATCCAAAGAGAATGTTATCCCGTACCCTGAAATGATAGACTACAAGTTCACATAATTGAAGGAAAACACAATCAACTAATTAACGAGTGAACTTAAAGTAATTCAAATGATGTAGCCTAACTGAATAAAATATAATACGCCTTGAATGCATTAATATAATACACACAGCTTCATTACAAGATTTTAGTTATTACCTCTAACTGCTATCATGACCAATTTACATATTCACACAGAGGACAAGCATACAATAATATACATGCACACAACATAAGCAAGCACAACTTACTGTTGCATTAAAAATACAGGAAACTTGTGGAACATAAGCTACTGTTCCTCTAATAACAACACTGGCATCTGATGTTGCAGGAAGCTCCCCCAGCATTGCCGAAACAAGTGAGGTCTTACCCTCTCCAGTGCTGCCAACAACTGCAACTAGGCTACCAATTGGTACATCCAAATTGATATTTGACAATGTGTGTCTCTCTGCCTGGAAACAAAACCAAAATCTTAATGGTTACAAGTGCCAATAACTAGCGAACATGCACTATATCAAAGCCAGAACCATGTCCGCATAAAGAAGTGAGCTGGAAATAAATGTATTAACATTGTACTCCCAATAACTATAGGATGAATTACAAAAATGAAACTATACTTGTGTTAAATTCTCCATACAATTAGATACTGCATGTATGTATAGCTAATGTTGATAACTAGTCATGTGTAATCATTTCTACATCTTAGGAACAAACAGTAGGCATGCAAGTCTAAAGGGGAACTTCATTTTTCCTAACGCATGCATATAGGACAGATAATTAGCATTTCATCCAACAGCAAGATGCAGCAGAAAGAGTAGCACTGAATTGTGAAACACCCAATCCAAGCTCAAATATGATTACTGAATTTGTATATTTACAGAAATGCATAGTTGAACCTAACAAGCAATCCTGCTAATCCATAAGAAGATGATATCATACATAAATGATTGATGCAATAAAATGCAATTGCATGTGCAAGCATAACTAGAGAAAACATGAGTAATGCATAAGCACTATAGTTGATGCATGAAACCTTTGAATCCCAAGAAAAGTATCCATTCTTGATGGAAACGGCTGGTAACCAAGGATCAAGAAGAGGGTTCGGTAGACGGATTCTCTCTTCAGCTAAAAATAGTTCCTCCAGACGCTTTAAGGACACATTTGCATTTACCACCTGTAAGATTAAAACCATTAGAAACCAAAAGAGCAAAACAAGGCGGGGGAATGTGGACCAAGCAATTGGTTCAATTAAATGAACTCAGTATAGATCAATATCATGAATAACAATATCTGAGCTATTAAATCATTTAACTAAGTGCAATATACAATTATACAGCAGCAATCAATCAGTAATGTAAATGAAATGGAATTAAATATGATTAGAAACAAAAAGGACAGTTGCTGAATAGAACATATTATTTACGTGCCTTGGTTTGGACTAATTACAAAATTAAAAGCTGACCACCAAAAAGTTGTTGGAATATTGAAAAGAAAAAAAGATAGGGTTATTTAAAAGACATACGATCAATTCTCTATATGTCAGTTTTTCTAGAGTGTCATCTTCAAATTATCAGTCCTTTGTGTTAATGTGCCAAGGATCAGATTGTGGCTGGCTAAAGTTTTGTAGAAAAAGACATCTGCTGTCCCACCATAGTAAATTCCTGGTAGGAGAGTTCAGAAAGTGCCTACTGCCAGCTTTTGGAATGAAGCAGTGTTCTCAAAATTCAGACTTGCATCTTCATGGTTGCAAGCCCAATACTCTTGCCATTGGATCAGGTGTCAGATAGAGATGTAAATGCCCTTGCAGGTGTCAGATTTCCACCAAGCAAAGTGTACATGCCAAACGAAATCACAGTCACCATAACTGGAATGCTTTTTAGTATGAAACTATTACACTGCAGAACAAGGAAATAATTGGAAACATGCATAAGCAAAAAAGTGATGGTGACCTCACAGAAAAACCCACAAATAATTAGCAGCAGCAAATACTATCAATTGATCACCCATGATCTATGTATAACATTTGAAACTAGAAAACTTCTAAGGTGTAGAATAACCCAATACATTTCCATATATAAACAAGTTTCCTCCTGGGAATCAACATTCAATCAATGAAGTTGTCTTATACTGTCAGTTTCTGATTTTGCACTTTGATTGCATTTCTTCTAGATGTGTTTTTCCTCTAGTCCTCAAGTCAATGATGGCCTCAAGTAGGCTTCCTACCCGAACAAGGCTATGCCCTGTTTTGTTGTTTCTTTCCTTTCTCTGTTTCTGTATTTTTCTGAAAGTAGGTGATGTAGGGAAATAACTTTTATGTCTTTGTTGTTTTTTTTTACAATTTGTTTCTATGTTTGTAATTTAGTAATGCTAGAGTTTCATTATTTTAGGAAGCTATGCATGGTTTACTTTTATTAAAAATAATATTCATTAGGAAAATAATTTCCTAGTTGGTTTAGGTTACTAGGTTTCTTGGTGTTTAAGATAGAAATAGACTCGGATTTGAGAGTGCTTCTTCTGTTTTGTTACTACCCTCTTTTATGGGGTTTTCTATCATTTCTTCAGCCCTCTCTGATTGGGTGCTCTTTCCACTGTTCAATTAATCCCTCTCCTACAAGGAATTCTTTGATCGTCTATTTCCATTTCTACCAGTCTTATATCACCAGGTACTGGGTTTCTTTGTTCTATAAATGTTCACCAGATCCATATCAAGAAGCAGCATCTTCTCTTGAAATCAGTTCTGCTATTCAAGCTATCATTTTGAAGCATCAATTGGGATCATGCACTACAACTCACATCCATGTGTTTGACACAGATAGTGGTGAAACAAATCAAAACATGTATGCGGCTGTTTATTTCAAGCTAAGTGAGCACGTCCAGGAGACATGCATGCAATGCCAAAATCAAGATATGAGTAACGAGAGTACCAAACTAACAATTTAAACAACAATAGAGAAAGGTGACACTAATATTATAGAATTTTCAAACGGCAAAGTGAGAAAGAAACAAAAATTTTATCAAATATAAGAATGGAAACTTTGCTAAAAATATTCTTGGCATACCGCTCCTAGTAGAGATGCTTTTCGGAACCATGATAATTCATCATCCCTAACACCTTGAACTTTAGCCTGGAAGCTACTTTCCCATGCATAACATGTAAACCATTTCAGCAAAATCAGATAGTCAGGAACAAAACCATATGAAACAAGGAACTCATAGCAAAATAATCATACTTCACAGTATCCATTGCAGCCAAAATTTCATTCATGAGGCCAATTCTCTTGTCTGTACGCTGCAAACCCTCCTTAGATAACTTCTGCATTCTGCTTATAACAAATGTCTTTACCAAACAAAAGATGGAAAAATTAGGGCTTTTGTGACTTAGGAGATGACTAAGGTACAGAGGCACAAAACAAACTGTCAAATACAGCATCATCCGATCTTAAAAAGGCCTCAAACACTCAGATAAATTATGCACTCTTTTACAGCATGCATCATCAAGGATGTTTCGTTGAAAAAAGTAGAAAAGTTTTTCTTTTCATTTTTTGATAAAAAAAAAGTGTTGTGTCCCTTCAACTCTGTAATTGCACATGACACATGAACTAATCCAATAGCATTGGAGAAGAATGTTCAATGAGTTCTGCAGTGGAAATGAGTTCTACGAGAAGTTCATGTCAATAGAAAGGCTGAAGTCAAGCATACAGCTGTAAATGCTTAAATAGGAATATAAATGCGTAAATGCTTAAATAGGAAATTTACCTTACTATATTTAGCTTCCTATATTTCCTCTTTGTAATTACTATGTACAGCACAACTTTTCCTATATAATGAAAGCCTAGTCGAAAGGTGAAGGCAATTCGAACCATTCTGTTACGTCAGTCCCAGCAGTATAAAAATTGCATAGTTAGCCAATCCATTCAGATTTAGGTTGATCAACACACACTAGTACATACACATTTTTCATCAAGATATCTAGGATTGTATACTCCTTCAGACTGTTCTCCAGGGTCAAACATAATATGGTTTGGCAGAAGAGATTCTATATTCTGCATTCTGTTGACACTATTTCATTTTCGACTTTCCAAATGAATGGGGCAGCAGCATAACTTAGTAAGGGCTAAGGCAGAGGACTATCATCGAGAAATAAAACAACAAATTTCTACAACAATCATGCAAACTTTTCTGTTTGTTGATTCATGAACCCTCCTAATGTCACGAGTCTCATCAAAGTTGTAGGCAATTCTAGCCAAACTCTTCACTACAAAAATGCATGGCATTTCAAGTTATCAAAAGCAGCATGCCTTATGAAAATAAAAATCAGAATGTTCAACTCAACATTGATTAAAAGAGATCATACCACTCCAGCAAAAATTGAGAAAGCATAGACATAACCAATCCAAGCTTCAAAACATTAGCATTATGTTGAATAAAGAGAGAATAATAGAAAATTTTGAACCACAAACTTTAAATCAAAATTTCATTGTTGTTAATAGTTTTTAGTTATACCAATAGTGGTATATGTTACAAGGCTTAGTTTAACATATATATTGCATATTTGTAAGTGTACGACGAGGAAATAATTGCCTCTAATACTGATCCACCCTAATCAAATTCCTAAAATTGTTTAGAAAGTTATGAAAATACAAGAGTTAAATTGTGTCATCAACACCCTTATTATTTTTCAAGCAAGCAATTTCTTGATCAAATTATGAAATCATATGATATAATTTTAATATTTCTTTCAAAAGTTGAAATCAAATAAGAATTTAAATTGAATATGCATCAACAATTTTGTGGAATAATTTCATACACATACTTTGAAATTATTATGTTGCTTTTTTCCTTTTCATGCTTAAAGATGTGAAATTTTTAATTTATTTCAATCAATAAACTTTATAATGTTTGAATTAGGGTTGAAGAGACTCTGAAGTGTTTAATTGGGTTCAATAGTTATTTTTTGGATCTAATAGGTGTCATATGAAACAAGTTTGAGGGACTCACTACGCAATTTAAATTTTGAATAGGGTTTGAGTCAGATGGATTAAAACTTCAATTACATATACAATTCCTGTCTGACATGGAGAAAATAATAAAAATAAAAAATAATTACATGAATTAGCAGAAAGCATGGTGAAGTGTAAGATTGGACCACCCACACATCATGGGGGCATTCGACTAGTTACCAGCTTAGCACTTAAGAGCCCAAGTAAATATTAGAAGGATATGGGGAACCAAAAGCAGGAGTATCCTTCAAACTTGAGGATAGAATAGGTAAATAGAAGCAAACCTGAACAATGACCTCACTCATGTATAGATGCAGTACAGCACTGCAAAAACAATTAAAATTGTGAGTTTGCCTTTTCCCAATCAAATGTATAAACTAAAAAGCACCTATAAATTGGAAATACAAACTTGTTATAGAACTCCTTTACTGTGAGGATAAGATTGAGCATCACTGCATCAACCACCAAAGTATAAATGACCCCGAATCGAACAAATCATCGAAATTCACGAATATAGACTTTAATTTCTACAACAATCATAACCAGCAAGGAGCACCAAGCAAGGGCCTCAATAATCAAGGAAACAACCTGTCAACAAGAAGATGAAATGAATATTATTTGACTATGAACATCAAAATTAGCTTACCAAAGTAGGATCATACCTTACGTCTGCTAATTAACCTCACCCACTCTTAATCTAGTGATGATTTAAATGTACATGCTACTGCTAATCAAATGTATAAGAAAAATAAACCAGAAAAAATTTACTTGAGAAAGGAGAAACAGCATTAGACCAAGGATACATTTGCGTACTAAAAAGAAACACGAAACCAAATACGGACTGGCTGAAACACATCATGGCAGAGGCATCCACAATAAGAAAAAATCAGAAATGCGTCATAATATTGTTGTTGTTGCCTTGGGCTGAAAATACCAAAGGGAAATTAAATTCCTGTTTTTTTTAACCTGTGATTGTGGCCTAGGGCATAGGATTAAAAAGGTAAAAAAAAAAGAAGAACAAGGATTTAATGGTTTTTTTAGTCTAATTATCGCAACCTACAGTAATAAATATGAAGTTTGCAAGCTGAAACTACATTTTTGCAATCCATTTCAGCTATTATTGCAATGCAGACAAAGGTGTTCTTTGTAAAGTAGTTTTGGGTTGTATACTTAGAGGTGCTTCTTGATAATTTTTTACATGGGGTGCCAAAAGCATGGAAAATAACCTCCAAAGGAGAAATGTGATGCTTTTTATCATCCCCAAAGTAATCTAAATTCCAAGGCCTGGCCATCATAGCTTTCATCCTCTTTTCTTTATCATGTATGAGAGTTGAGCCACACGCATAAATTTTCCACGATATAAATTAAGACACTAAGATTTAAAACAATGCCATTGTTTATCCAGATGAATAAAAAAATAAGTGAAAAGGCAAAAGAGGAGAAGCAAACCTCAAATGGAGCAAGGCCTGTTTGTCCATCTAAATTGAGAACCGAAATACCCATGACCAATCTGTAACAAGGACTCGGCGGTGGAATAAAGAGCAAGCAGAGCCAGCAAATAGGCATACCACTTAGACCTCAAACAGAATCTTTGGAGCTTGAAGTCTTTCTTGGTAAGCCAGATTTTATAGAAGCAAAAGTGCCATGAGAACTAGATAAGAAAGGGAGACCACCAGAGTGTCGGTGGCACAAGGTGTGCACGCTCCAAATGCATTTTCCACTGCTTTAGTCCACACCCCATCTCTCACTGGTTTGCAGTACCAATCCAATGCTTCAAAATCCCATCTTCACTTCTCTTCTCTTCTCTTCTCTTCTCTTGTGCTTATTTAATTCCTCATTTCCATAGAAATTAGACCTGCAAAAATATATCTTAAAAAATATATATTTTAATTAAACAGACATAAGGTGTTAAATACTAAAAAGAAAAAATTGAAACAGAAAATTTTGGCTAATCATCAAGTTAACGTTAGTGAAAATCACCTAAAACAAATGACAAGACAACAAATTTTTAATTATTATCATATCAATATTAGCCATAGAACTAAAACAATAATTGATGATACAAAGAACACTGTGTTCTAATCTTTAAGGGAAAAAATTAAAAAAAAAAAAGAAAAGAAAAAGGGCGAGAATTTCAGAGAGAGGGAGAGAAGGAGCTAACCAACACCTTCTTTTCTTTTCTTTTTTTTATCAGTTCACTAAACGGATAGATAGTGTATAAGAGAGAGAGAGAATATCAAAATCCTAGGCGAGTGGTTAAAACGAAGAAGCAGACAACTCCGTCCTCGTCAACCAGAGGAACCATAAAGACAATACTTCACAAATTCAACGAGAAAACCCTTAAAGAAAAACAAAAAATAGAGAGAGGGGGGGGGTGTATAGATTCGCCATCGCTTACGTACAAATTTAAAAGTTAACTAATTTAATCGAAGAAAAAACAAAACTAGATTCGATGCGGATAGTTTTCATATGGATGGTGTATGTATCAAGGATGATAGTTGAAAATAATGCAAGAGAGCAGGGATATTACCCATTGAAGAGGACAGCCACCAACACAACGGAAGAGGTCCGTTCTTTTCTGAACCTTCTAATCACAACAACTTTTTCTTTTTCAAAAAAAAGTCCCTGGTCAAATGAAAAAACAAGTTTGTTCTCCCCGCAGGCTCTTTTGTGCAGCGTTGGGACTTGGGAGACCCGGCTATCAAGTTGGGCTCAGTCTGTTGGGCCCAATTTGTTTTACATTTTAATTATTTTTATTTGGATTGCATGGGGAAGTAACCACACGCTTCGGAGGTGTTTAGAATGGCAATGTATTTTTTTTAAAATAAATTTTTACTTAAAAATATATTTGATTTACTTTTTTATATTTTTTATATTTTAATATAAACACGTAAAAAATCATCATAAAGCATTAAAAAGTATTAATTTATGTCCTGTTTGTTTTGCGATTGGAAAATTCTTTTGAAAAAAATTAATTTTTTTTATGTTTTTATATCATTTTTATATACTGATATCAAAAATAATATAAAAAGGACATGAACTTTTTCCTTGATTATGTAAATTAATCCCTAGTGTTGGCAAAAAACAAGGCATTGAATATTTTTTTAAAATTTTAAATTGGGGCTCTGAAACTTTAATTATATTAAATCAATAAAATTAAATTTTGTTTTATTAAACCAAGCATTAATCAAGTGAAAACTTTTCATCAACACTTTGAGATCCCCTATGCAAGCATGAAAAACAAATCACCAAACAATCACACAATTTAATTAATGCTACAGTTAATTTTTCACTCGAGGGTAAACATTAAGGGACCGTATGCAAGCATGAAAAACAAATCTAGTGACGGTAAAGGAAATTTTCCTCGACACCTTAGCAAAAAAAAGATATGCAAGCAATGGCAAAGGACTAAATAAAAAGAAAAGGAAATTAAGGGACCAGAGAGTAAAAATATCCTAGGAGCCAAAAAAAAAAAAACATTATTCAAATGAACTTATTTGTCCTCTATCTAGTTTGATTATTTTGTTTTTTAGTTTGCAACCAAGTAATCAAATATATATTTTATTAATGAGAGTTTCTTAAATCCACTTCAATCATTTAATGTAACATTTAATGTGATGGGAAGATAACCACTAAATATTTCAACTTAAATTTAAATACAAAAAAAAAAATTGTTTTAACAATCTTTTTTTTCTCATGCTTTATTTGATCAAATTTTTAAAGTAGTTAAAGGAATATAACTCGAAACGTTTGAGGCTCCATCCACGTAACGTAAACATCTAAAAAATGGTGTTTTGTTTTAAGAATATACCCTGAAAAGGTATTTTGTTTTGATCTTTGAAAAAACAAAAGGATTTGGTCCCCGCATAAAGTTGCAAAAAAAGAAGGTATATCACCCATGAAAATATATCAGTTTTTAAAACTTAGAAAGGGCAAGTTGCCTGTAAAAATCAACTATGTTTTAAAAAAAAAGGTTGTTTATGAAAAAAAAACAATTTTTGAATTTCAGGAATGACAGCTTGCCCGTGAAAATAGATCAGTTTCTGAAATGGAATGTCGTCTATGAAAATAGACCAGTTTCTAAAATTCAGAAATGGCAGGTCACCCGTGAAAATATACCAGTTTCTGAAAAGGGAGGTCACCCATGAAAATAGACCAGTTTTTGAATTTCAGAAATGGCAGACCGCTTGTAAAAATAAACCATTTCAAAAAAGGCAAGTCATCGGTAAAAATAGACCAGTTTCTTAAGAAGGAGGTCGTCCATGAAAAATATATCAAGACATTTGTTGCCAACCTATTTTAAATAAAATAAAATAAAATAAATACAAGGAAATACACCTAAATCAAGCCAAAAAAAAAATGCTCGAGCCCAATGATGAAAGACCATAATACCAAGTGAAAATTGGTAGGCCAAAATAACATTCCAAGGTTTTAAGCTTAACAAAACTCATTAGTAGAAAAAAAAGGATCTCTTTTTTCAAGACTCAATTGGAATTATGTGTGTTATTTAAATCAATAAAAAATCATTAATAACACCTAAAAACTAAATTTGAAAAACCGAGGAGAAAAATATAGATCAAAATATTGAATCTTAAAAAATAGCGACATTAAATTGATTGAATAAAAATAAAAAGAAAAAATAACACCTATAAGGCTACACATTCAAAACATTCATCTAAAAATAAATAAATATATTTTTTATTTTAAAAAAACATTAGTTATTATATATAAAAGATAAAAGCAAAACTATAGATGAACTAAAAAAAATCACTCTGAAAATTAAACAACATTAACAACAAAATTAATAATTTTTTAAAAGAGATCCTGAACAAAATAAAAAAGAGAGTAGGTTTTGTCTAACTATTTTTTTTAACCGGTCACGTTACTTTATTTCTTTTTCAATCTTCATTTTCTTTAAAAAGTTCATATCTCATGGCTACCATAGTTATCAAAACCCAGCCTGCGAGCTTGACCCAGCCAAGAGTCGATCCTAGGTTACATAGGTTGACTCGAGCCAACCCGAAAAATTGAGAAAAAAATATTTGAGGTTTTAATTTTTTATATGAAAAAAATTAAGAAACAATTTATTGTGGATATAAGCTTATACATGTAAAAAAATTAAGTTTGAAAGTTCGTCCATATACTTGCAAAAGGTTTTTTTTATTCCACATTACAAAAGATCATTATCTTATTTTTTTCTAAGTTGAAGTATTAAACTAAAAGGTTTTTTTTATCCACATTGAAAAAACATATATTTTTTTTTTATATAAAACATTGAGGTCATAATATACTAAGGGCCTTCAAATCCTCACATTAAAACAAAATTAAAACATTTTTTGACGTATTTTATATTCAGCTCTTGGAATATGCGAGTTAGTACATTAACGGAAACAATATGTAATATAATAAAGGTTTCTGCGTAGACAAAAAAAACACATTTGAAAAAAAAAAGTCTCTTCCACGTTATTGTCAGGTCACCTCAAGTTACGGGTTGACCTTGGCAGTAACTATTTAGTCCAAGCAATTTGCAGACCTATATTTTGAATGAAACAGACCCAGTAAAGGCACTAGATCACCTTGAAAACATTTTTTTAAAAAAAATATTTAATGTTTAATAGTTTAAGAATGATAAATTCTAAATAAACAAATTTTCATGTGGGATATATTTGGGTATACATATTGTAAATAATTAAATTTAAAAAAATATTTCAAAAGATTTTTAACCCCCACATTAAAAAAATAGTATCTTATTTTCTAAGTTGGAAATATTGAACTTAGAAAAGTTTATTATCCCACCATTGAAAAACATAGCTCTTCTTGTTTGTTTTTTTTTTTAGCAAACATAAAGTGTGTGTGTGTTGTGTGTGTGTCCGTGTGTTCAAAGGGCTTCAAAAATCCACATTGAAAAAAAAAAAAAATCTTCTAGCTATTTATACACCTCCATGGCGCTACAGTCTCCGTCCACATTCGCAAACACCTCTATGTCTATGTGCGGTTCACAGTGCAATGATTATGTCAATAGTAAATATACAGTTTTTCCTCATGCCTTTTAAGGTATTGATATAATAAAAAAAGTTCTTTATTAATTCTATTTGCCCTCTTTACCTTTAATCAACTTTTGAGATCTCCGCATGCAAGCATGAAAATAAATCACAAGACCAATCATAAAATTTGATTAACGCTAGAGTTAATTTTTTGCTCAAGGGTTAAACGACTTAAGGGAAATATGCCAAGCCATGAAAAACGAATCTAGCAATGGGAAAATGAAATTTTCCTCAACGCTTTAGCAAAAAAAAAAAAAAAAAAGATGCAAGCAAATGGTAAGGACTTAATAAAAAGAAAAAGGAAACTTAAGGGACCAAAGGGTAAAAAAACCACAGGAGCAAAAAAAAAAAACATTATTCAGATGAACTTGGTTTGTCCTTTGCCTTATTTGATTAATTTTTTTTTTGTTTGCAACCAAAGCTAATCAAAATATTTATTAACGAGAATTTCTAAATCCACTTCAATCAATTTAATGTGACATTATTGTGATAGGAAGATTAAACCACTAAATATTCAACTTAATTTTTAAATTACCAACAAAAAATTGTTTTAACAATATATTTTTTTCTCATGCTCTTATTTGATCAAATTTTAAAATTAGTTAAAGACTATAACTCGAAACCATTTTGAGGCGTCCGGATCCACATCCACGAAACATTGTTGGTGTTTGTTAAGAATATAACCCTAAAAGGTAATTTTGTTTTTGATTCTTTGAAAGAACAAAGGATTTGCCGTTCCAGTTATAAAGTTGCAAAAAAAGAAGGGTATGATCACCCATAAAAATATATCCCAGTTTTTTTAATCTTAGACAAGGGACAAGTTCATTGTAAAATCAAACAGTTTCCCCTAAAAAAGAGGGTCGTTTATGAAAGAAAAAATCAATTTTTGAAGTGTTTCCAAAAAAGAATAAAGTTGCGCGTTGAAAATAACAATTTCTGAAATGAGAAGGTCGTCCATTAAAAAATAGACAAGTTTTTTATAAATTCCAGAATGGACAAATCACCCGTTGAAAAATTATACAAGTTTCTGGGAAAAGATGAGTCATCCATGAAAATAAAACCATTTCTTGAATTTCAAAATGGGACAAGTCGCCTGTTAAAATAATCAATTTTTGAAAAGAAAGTTGCAATGAAAAAGACTAGTTTTCAGAATTTTATCAATGGCATGTTCACCGTAAAAAATTGATCAAATTTCAAAAAGTGGCAGGGTCATCGATAAAAAAAAACTAGTTTTTTTAAATGGGAGAGGTTACGCCATTGATAAATATATACCAATTTTTTCAATCTCTATTAAGAGCAAAGTCACCCGTGAAATAAATTAATCTTGAAATATGGAAGCGGTCGTCCATGAAAATCGTTTAAACCAGTTTTTTTAATTCAGAAAGAGCAGGTAGCCCGTGAAAATAGATTAGTTTCTTAAATGGGAGGGATTGCCCATTGAAATAGACTAGTTTTTGAATTTTAAAAAGCGTAGGTCCCCATGAAAATAGACTGGTTTCTAAAAAGGAAGGTTGCCTATTGAAAATTGACCGGTTTTTTAATTTCAAAAAGGCAGGTCGCCGTGGAAAAAAGACCCAGTTTTCAAATTTTAGAAAGGGGAGGTCACCCGTGAAAATAAGACTTATTTTCGAACCAAGAGTCACCCTATTAAAATATAACTATTTTTTTTAAATTTTAGAAGGAACAAGTAACCCGAAAAAATAAGACCATATTTTTCTTTAAGATAGGCCAGTTGCTCGCCAAAATAACCAGTTTTCAAAAAAAGGGACGGTCACCCACTTGATTATCTGAAAGGACATTTTCTCGAAGAAGTTTCGTCACCCATTTAGTCACTTTTCTTTACAAGCTCACTCTGCAAAAACTTTGATTTTTGCTTCAAAGGCATTGTAAAAAAGGTGGCATTTTGTTGCAAAACCTATTTTTATTAATAAAATAGATACACATAAATAAAATGCAAGAAATAACACTGCAAACAAGCTTAAACAAAAAAAGCTTAAGCCCAATGATGGAAAGAACCAAACGCCTAAGTAAAAAATGGTAGGCCAAAATAACAATTCAAGGTTTAATTAAACAAAACCCATTAGTAAAAAACAATTAGGTGCTTAAGGACTCAACTTAAACCTTTTTCATGTTGTTCCCATTCTTAGCTGATCAACCCCCAAAGGTCCCATTCAAAGGTTATTTAAACCATTCTTTTTTTAGATCCAAAGGTAAGAAAACACCTCACCTTGGTCTTCAAGCTTCTTCCAAAATCACATTAAACCCAAGACAATTGTCCATGCAAAACAGTAGCTTTCAGTATTGTTATAGAATCCCTCAATTATAAACCCATCCTTGAAGACATCTACAAATCCATCTCTTATAAAAGCACAAACTAGAGTCACAAATACACAAACTTATAGGTGAGACTTACAGGGTTGAACATCAGTATAATCTGACTCAAATCATCGAGTAAGAAGGACACCAGGAATCTACCTCAGGGACTAAGGCTGCAATGATTTCCTTAGCCCTTGTTCATGTTGAACACTGTCTGAACTTACTCGCCCAGGAGTAGACACCAAAACTAACAAGAAAGCCCAAAGCCAGATCCGACGAATATAGAATCGACATCTCAAACTCTATAATAACAATAGACAAACCTAAGACAGCCGCCCGGCCGGATTATATATTTAATACCGGTTGCCAAAATATATCTTCCTCGTGAGATGTGTTAAATCATACTTGCAACAGCCTTTCTACAATCTCCTATCCATGAGAATTTGAAACAACTCATTGCCACACCAATCTATTAACCTATCATAAGACCATAATCGGTTCTAGTTTTCGGCCTCATACCTCTAATGCACCGGCTTGGAGTCCTCTCATAGTGTAGTAGGTCATCTGTCTCGTAAATATCATGGAGCTGACCGAACATAATTTTAAATCACAGCTATTAATGATAACGGAAAAAAAAACACGACTCCTCTAACACAGCAAGCGCGTTTCATTTCCGATATCCCTATAATCTCACTGATTCTAGCTAAATTCAATTAAACATATACACCAAGATCCACACAAAGGTTCGTCAGCCAACCACAACCGCTACATCAAATGAGAACCTACAAGATATAATACGCCAATCATCAATCAATTGAATCATAAATCAATATAACACCTAAAATACAAAACTTGAAAAACCTTAAAAAACATAGGACATTAAATTGATAAATAAAAAAAAAGAAAAATAAAAATATAACATGTAAGGCTACACATATTAAGAAGTATCATCTAAAATAAATTTTTTTATTTCTCCAAAAACATAGTTTATCTGTATAAAAGATAAAAACAAACTATACATGAACTAGAAAAACCCATTCTGAAAATTAAAGACATAACAAAAAACTAATATTTTTTAAAGAGGCTTGAACAAAAATAAACGAGGAGGATCTCTTCTTGCTCTG